>NW_026727038.1:0-35587 GCF_029784015.1 Lycium ferocissimum | reverse complement strand
ATTCACCCCCAATTTTTTGTTTTTTTACCTTGATTTCCCTTCTTGGATATGTATTAGTGTGGTGTGTAGAAAGTTACAGAGGTTTAGAGTATTTGAAGTGGGGAAATAAGAAAAAGAAGGAGAAAGCGTGCATACGTATAAAAATGAAGTTCGGGCCGGAGCCCGAAACTCTACGATTCACTATACGGACCGTACAGTACGATTATACGGGTATATTCAGACCGTATGTTTCTCCGACACCCTTCAACGGAAGGTTCTACGGTCAGGTATACGGTAGTATAAAATATACGGTCCGTATATATGACTGTATAATCAATCTTTCGATTTTGTTCTCGTCGCTTCGTTTGGTCTCAGATCCTCATGGAACCTTCTTGGTACTTGTGTAACACATCCTTAACGATCTAACGGACATTATAACTCGCCCTCGAGACCTTACTAAATATTCGTTAATTCTCGCCACCCGCAGAAATCCTTTGAAACATAACTTACTCCTGCGCTTACGCTTTGACGAGCCTAGTTTCGCCATCCTATGACTTAAAATCTTATCGTATACACATTAAGGCTGCAATCACCCTCACATGCCGTGAATGTCTCGTGTCGACTTCGCCGGCGTTAGTCTATTCACGACGCAGCGACATGAAATTCTTTTAGGGTGTAACACTTAAGACCTAACTTTTGCCCGAATAGACCTAATTTTGCTACGACACTCTGCCTTGCGAATTTATTTTTTTTACTGAGCGGGGGTTCGAACCCAGAACCTTGGGGTATTTTAGAAGAAGAGTAAAAATTTAAGACTAGCAATTTGAGGGGCAAAAGAGGTAATTGAAGAGAGAGTGAGAAATTATGGAAGAAAGAGGAAATGCAGTAAAAATGTATTGAAGGTAATTGATCCCATATTTATTTTCAAAATGCTAAATTCGTTATAAAACTTAGGTCACCTCATTAAATTTATGAAATAATTTTTTTATACTAATTGAATATTACAATTATTTAAAACTTCTAAAATTTGAAGCACTTAATTATTTTTCAAATTCAAATGAATTAGATTAGTTGCATGCGTTTCTCTAACTTTTATTTTTGTATTAATTAATAAAATATTGGTAAAGATAAAGTTTATTTTTGTTAAAAATTATGTATAGGAAGAAATGGACTTGAAGAAGAATTAATCTAGTGTAATAGTTTAGATGTATATAACTTCTTTCCTTCTTTGTAGTGTTAACTTTTATTTATCACTTTCTTCTTGTTTAAAATCTAACGAAGCTAAAAAAAACAAAAAAAGAAAATAATAGAAAATGGAAGAGCAATAAAAACATAAACCGATCTATGTACCCTAAATCTTCTAAATGAAAACTTTTTATTTCACCTTCCCTTTTTCTCTATTTTTTATGAAATCCTGATAGTAATAATTGAGACTTCATTCTCACAGTAAAATATATAAGAAGAAATGAAAAAGTATGTTCAAGGATAATTTAAAAATTGATTAATGGATAATTTAAAAAATTGCTTAAAAAACAATAAAAAGTTATCGTCCATCTCATTGTTAGTTAATTAAAATTTAAAAACATACTTCTTGGAGTTTAAAAAATCTGCAAATTGCTTGGAGTTCTGCAGAAAGGAAAAGGAGAAAGAGAATCGAGAATTTGAAGTTAGTGATTAAGTTGAATTTTCAAGAGATAGAAATAATTCAAGAAGAGTCTTCTTTGAGTCTTTTCTTCTTTGAGTCTTTATTTTGTCATAACTCCTTAACAGTTTAACAGTTGACATTTTTGTTTAGCACCACGGGCGGATCCATCGTTACAATACCCGGTTAAATGTATACGATCTTTTATGTATAAGGCAGCCTTAACTTATATGTAAAAAATTATTAAAATTACAACAAATAGTAGATATAAACCATAACTTTAAAACTATAATGGAATGAAAAAATTGAATCCATAAATTTTAAATCCTCAATCCGCCTTCATCTCTCTCCATATCATATACCACTTGCTATCAACACCAAAAAAGAAAGTCCGTAACTCTGGAAGCACAACTTGAAAAATTATCAATAACTAAATGGGTATCATTCAAAACTCATCATGATCATAGTTCCAAAAATGTGACCTATTCAACATTTCAACTACTATAAGCTCTTTTATTGTACATATAAATTCAATTTTGACAACATTCTAGAGTGGAAAAATATCAAATGGATATCAATCAAAATTCTCCATCATCACAGATTTCCCCTCCCCCACCACCCACCCAAAAAGAAAAAGAAGAAAAGAAAATCCCTTTTCTCTTTCTGCATTACCAATTTTCTTTTGTAGTATCGGAATGGCATGCAGAGGTATAGAAAAAGAATCAAGAGCATATATGTGCAGATAAATTAGTGAAAAATCATTGCTCCTAAAATTTAATGCAAAAAGTAATTGCAAGAGTTATTATTATTTAAAAAAAAAAAAAACTAACGTTACCAAAGAACCTCAAGTCTTATTATGTGACAAGTGAGGGACCAAAGCACCTCAAGTCTTATTGTCTTTGGAGGGGAAGTGTTAAATCCTAAATGGGTGGGGGAAAAATAAAAAATAAAAATTAGGGATTAGGTGCATTAATTATCCAGTTTAATTAGAGAATTAAGACAGATTTATTCACGTCAATATCCACCTTGAAAGCATAAAAGAAGACAAAAATAGAAAAATAATTGGAGAAATGATAAGAAAATGATAAATAGGATCCTTGGCCAAAGAGATGTGGCATATCACTCTTCTTTTGGCTAGTTTTATATTATATGTAGTTATTTAAAAATATATGTTATTCTTGTATTTATTTCTCACTAACTGATGTGATGGTAAAAATCTCCAAAAAATGAAGACCTCACGGTATTGGTTTATGTTCACAAATAGCCTCCATAAGGGTCGATCTTGATTTTTTGACCCTGCATGACAATTTTTTTTTAAAAATAGCCCTGCTTCAGAAAATTCGCTAGGCAAAGTTTTTGCTTTCCATGGGGCAAAGTTGTGGACATAAATTAGTTTTACTTATAAGGTAGAAGTTCATGATATTTCAAAACAGCGAACTTGGTCAATCGACCACAGGTCCAGTCTCATAGACAAAAGGTACAACTTATTTCTGATGCGCAACAGAAGTTTTTTCCAGCAATTTTTTTTTCACGAAAAGTCATTTTTTAAAAATTTTGTTAAGCGGGGAAAAAAATCCAAGACATAATACTTACCATGCGTCATTTCCTGCACGGTCTAATCTAAGGCATATCAATCCAAAGCCCAAAAGTTATTTTATAAAGTTAAAATAGTTCGTTGAACGCCTCAAGGCTAAACATAATAATGATCCAAACACTTGTCCTAAAGCAAGTAAACAACTTCCATATTATACTAATTGCTTTAGTAAATAGCTACGAAAAATACATAGATACGAATTTTTGTATATCAATATAGAGGCTGCTCCACAGGGGTTGGCTGATGTATGTCAATAGACAGGTCACTCAGGTTGGCCTTCTTCGTCCAAAAACTTAGTTCTCTGCCACATAAATCTTATATCTATCTATATGAACAAGAAATTATGTTAAAAAAAAAAAAAAAAAAAAAAAAAAAAAGGTTCTTATTTGTACAATGGTACTTCAAGCTTGTATGAGTATGAAAAAATGAACGCTTCAAATCAAAAACCTTTGTAATGCCGTCATGCAAGCTTCTCTTGTTCCAAATTTAGAGAGAATTGAAGAAAAGATGAAAAGATAATGAAAGGATTGAGACAATTCTTCAATTCTTCAATTGTGAAGGATCTTCCGTCACAATCCCTATTTCGGGGACATCCTATTTATTTAGGCCGGGGGATCTTTATTTAGAATCGTCCCTTAGTTTTTTTTTAAACCCCCAATTAGTATTTGCTCACCCCCGTGATACGCGGTCAAAATTAAAAAGAACTCAAAGACTTGGTTGGATGCGGGATCAAAATTTATATATTGAAATATCAACCGGCATGTAAAATCATGAACTATTGAGTCTTCAAACATAATAAATAATAACCTCGCTTGGAGGTTGACATTCGCCTCCATTTATAAAATAAAGGTAAACAATTCATGCATATAAGAATTAAATCTCTTTAGTTATCTCTACTTGTCAAACATAATGAGGTGCTATTAATCAATAACTCAATAACTACCCAATGTAATCTTGGGACTTTCTAAGATAAATGAGTAATTATAATCATCGGGAGCCGGACAACTAATGTAATGAAGAAGTAAATCAAATTGTTCAATAGAATGTTTTTTTTTTTTACTTTATATGTTGAGACAAGTCCTTAATGCACAGGTATCAGAATAAAAAACCTAACATTTGTAAAACAACAATGGTATGCACGAGTACTTCGTACTCGGTGAGTGCCTCGGGGACAATGAATAATACGAAAATAAAGAAAATAATACATGAAGAAATAGTCTTGAAAATCATATGAAATCAACGTTCAATTCGGTTTATGTATCTCGATAATAAATATCAAAAATCATTCAAGAAGCCTATTTTGTTAAGTTACAACTTCAATATGAGTCTTTTTAATCGATTAAGATTCATCAATAATTCCGCTGATAGGATAAGAATGTCATTTCGTATACAACAAAATAATCACATAGGGGATCACCATAGGGTTCCCTTGTTAAAAAATTAACCGGATTATAAAATCCTCGGTGAACCTCCCGAATGGCTAGGCATAAACACAAATGTGAAATCCACATGACCACTCATCCTCCCATGAATGGCTAGGCGTAAGCACACCGGACTATGAGATTCTCGGTGACCATTCATCCTGGAATGAGCTGGCGTAAGCACACCTCCAATATGAGACCCTCGGTGACCATTCATCCTCGATGGCTAGGCAAACACGAGCAACAAGGTCCGTGGCATAAGCCGTTCACAAAATATCTCGGACGTAGTCATACCATCGATAACATGAAAGGTTCATTAGGTCATATAAAGAATGTCATTTCCAATCATTTTGAAAACTCCATTTAAAATATTCCCATATCCGAATTTATCAAAAAGGGTACCAACCCCTAACACATCGTTGGTAAGCATCTTTCATAGAAAAACAGTAATAACTTATACATATATCTAGGGTTGTTACGATTTAGGTTTAATGTGGGTTTGTCAACAAACATTATCATTTATACATAATTTAGGGTTCTAGAAACATGGAACGATTACTTTTTCCCTCGTTCATTTCATATCTTGAATAAAATTTAGGGTTTTGGACAATAGTTTCAAAAGGTGACTTTCATTCAAATAAATTTGTAAGAGAGAGACATACAAATCATCCTTATAGCCAAAATATGATTTTTAAAATAAGAATTAAAACCACATCGTAAAAGTTGCAAGATAGAAAAGTATGTTAAAAGAGACAACATCAAAATAAGATTTTTTGGAAGACATACAAATCATCCTTATAGCCAAAATATGATTTTTAAATAAGACATACCAACCACAACCAAAAAGTTGAGAAACCGATAGAAAAGTATGTTCACATACATCCAAAATAAGATTTTTAAAAAGGAAGACATACAAATCATCCTTATAGCCAAAATATGATTTTTAAATAAGACATACCAACCACAACAAAAAGTTCGTAAGAACCGATAGAAAGAGTATGTTCAAAAGAGACATACCTTAATTTGTTAGGTTTAACTTTTTTCTAATGAAGAGCACCCAACCCTATCTATATCACTTTGGGAAGAATTTGCAAATCCTAGGTTTTGATCCAAAACATATTAAGAATCATGGGTTTGATGTTAGAAAGGGATTAGGGACTTGAATTCAACCTAGAATTATGATAAAACTTACTTGTAGGGTTCTTGAGGTTTGAAACTTATTCTTCCGACTTTAGGGTGATTTTTCGTGACTAGGGTTGTTGGGGAAATAAACCCTTAAATATAACTTAAAACGCGTAACGTACTTTTGACCCGAATCTGGGCCTATTATGCGATGGGCGTGCGACGATAACATCTATTAACTGCAGGTCAATATTCAGAGAAGGGGTTTTAATTTGCGCGACGCATGGCTATTGTGGAATTCTAGGTGTATTTATAGTGTTGTAAAATGGGCATAACTTCTTGTACGTAGCTCCGTTTGGTCTGGGCAACCTACCGTTGGAAAGCTATTTCAAAGATCTACAACTTTCATTGAGGAAGTGTTTCCAAATTCACAACACATTTTCATGAAAATCGCCCAGAAGATAGACCTACCAAAACTTAGGCGAATTTAAGAGGCCTTAAGAACTTCACTAATTGGTTTGACTTCAAAACGACCATCCTCCACCCGAATTCACCAAGAATGGATTCATATAGATAAAATATCATCTTAATACTAGATTTTTATATATTCACACCTAGTTCAAGTTTACGGGGTGTTACAACTCCACGAGGTGAAGGATCTTAATCACAGGAAAACCTTTAAGAAGATCCTATTTATCTATTATTCTTTATTTAGAATCTTAGATTTTTTTAAACCCCCAACTAGTATTTGTACCCCCGTGATACGCGGTCAAAATTAAAAGAACTAACTGTTGTCAAAATTTATATATTAAAATATCAAATATGTAAAATTATCACTATTGAGTCTTCAAACTAAACTATTTACTTGCTTGGAGGTCCAGATTCTCCATTTATGTTTGAGAACATCAATATATCGTTGTAAATCTCTTTTATTGATTTCAACTTCTTGGAGCTATTTTTACTGATCCAAATTAATCTTGATACTTTCGATAAGCTTATGATATTAATTATATTTTTCAGTTTTTACTATGTTGATTAAAATCCTTGAATTGTTCAATAGTTTTTGTTTTTTTTACTTTATATGTTGAGATTTGACTTTATATGTTGAGATTTTACTTAATGCTACAAATAAAAAACCTTTGTAATCTCGTCATGTAAGCTTCTCTTTGTCCAAATTTATAGAGAACTGAAGAAAAGATGAAAAGATAGTGACGATTCTTCAATTGTGAAGGATCTTAATCACAAGAAAACCTTTGAGAAGACCCTATTTATTTGTTATTCTTTTTTTTAGAATCTTTTTTTTTCTTTTTACCCCTAATTAATGTTCATTTCGTGTTCAACAAAATAGTCACATAGCATAGTTTAAAAATTAAAGGGAGATAAAGAGTGAACCTCAACCGATAAGAAATGATATCGATTGATGCATGGTCGAACTCGGATCGAAGATGACCTCGACGTGGATATGGAGCCTTGACCAAACACCTCAAGAGCGACCTCGACTGTGAACACGACAACTTGATTGGACCTAAGGCGCCGCTTTCAATTAATTTATGCGACGCTTTTGATTGCTTTTTAGACATTAAAAGTCAATTTCTCATCTTTTTCAACTCCATTTACTCTTATTTGAATTATTCAAAAAAGGTACTAACAACACCGGTCTAACTATAGTCAAAAAGTGATGTTCAATTCCCTTTCCAAGAAGGCAAGAAACATATCACACTACCAACTTTCATCTAGATCATATTTGAACTTTGGCCTAAAAGTTTCATATTTTATGAGCATTCAGTGGACATTAAATCATGATATGCATGTAACTTTTAGCGCCTTTATTTGAGTGGAAATTAAGTGGGAGACTAAGAATTAAAGTCCATTGTAGAATGCAAGGAAAGTTCTGAGTCAATCACTCACTATGGTGGAGTTGGTGCTCTATTCCATATCAAAAGAAATTTTCATTGCTCATTGTCGACTTGTTTCACTCATGGCCATATTTAAAATGAAAGACCTCTCAGAGGTCAATCAGTTGTTATGGGAAATCAATTGGGATAGTTTAATTCATGTTTTGTTTTCCTTTTTACTTGCCTTTTTCAATGTTCCGATTTTATATAATATATCTTGACCCTTTTCAAGAAATTTAAATGTGAAAAATAGTAAGTACTATATATTTATTATCATCTTCCATTAGAGCTCTTAGAAGTTAACAAAGTCTTAAGAGCCATGGCTTTGATATGGGCAACTCTTATAGTTGCTCTATTTGTACATACCTTGTATGAGAAAAGAAAAAGGTTTCCTCTAGGTCCCAAAGGGTTTGCCATTTAGGACATCTTCATTTGTTAGGCAAAAATCCACACCAAGATTTACGAAAACTAGCCAAGAAACATGGTCCTCTTATGTACATGCGATTGGGGCTAGTGCCTGCAATCATTGCCTTGTCTGCTGATGCAGCCGAGAAGGTCCTCAAGACATATGATCACATTTTTGCTAGCAGGCCTCACCATGAGGCATCTCAATATTTGGCTTATGGCCAGAAGAATTTGATATTCGCAAAGTATGGTGCGTATTGGCGCAACATGCGCAAATTGCGCACTGTGCACCTCTTGAATAGTCATAAGATAAGTCCATTTCAATCCATTACAAAGCAAGAAGTTGAACTTCTTATTGAATCCCTTAAAAAGGAAGAATGATCGCGTAGCTGTTGATCTTAGTGGAAAGATTACCCGTTGAATGCTAACTTGACTTGCATAATGGTGTTTGGAAAGAAGTACATGAATGAGGACTTGGACAGGGGATTCAAAGTTGTAGAAAGTTGTGCATTTAGCAGCAAACAACAAATCTCAGCAGATTTTTCCCTTCCTCGGTTTTATTGATCTCCAGGGACTCACTTGCAAGCTCAAGGATCTTTCAAAAGTGTTTGATGAGTTTCTTGAGAGGATTATTGATGAACATGTTCATTAATTCTCATGAGAAGAAGCAAACTAAGGACTTTATTGGCACCATGATGGACATTTTGACAAAGTTTCAGTTTGATCGTCGACATATAAAAGCTATCCTCTTGTTATATATTTCCATCCCATTTTATCATTACTCGTATAAGCTCAACATACCACCAGGGGCGGATTTACGTTGATCCGAGGGGTGTCACGTGACACTGCTTCATCAATTTTTTTTACTAGATATGCATATTTAAAAAATAAATAGAATAGAATTAGAAGGTAAAATTTGGTTACGTTGGTTTGACGAACTTGCACACTGGTCTGTTGGTTAGGTGCTTCAAATATTGGGCGAGGTCAAATTCATTAGAATTTTTTTTTTTTTTTATCATAAAGTTAAACCCTAAAAGAACTCATAAGTCATAGCCTTAAAAGTTCTTTTATCAACTAGAATATAATTTCTTCTTGTTCCTTATCCCGATTTTCACTAATTGTGCAAATTACATCACAAAGACCTAAATTTGATGGAGATATTATCATAAAGAAGCATGGAATGTATCCGTGTTCCTTCTAGTGATTACTTTTACGAACATGTTCATTCTGCGATGAAGTTGATTAGAAGAAGCAAATCACATGGATGATGAGCTTTTGAGTGGTTGTTTTGGTTCCATATAGAAAAAGAAGTATTTAGTAATGTTTCTAATGAGACTAGATAGTTTCATGTTCGTCAGGAGAATTGTAATAATGTACTTAAAATGAGTTTTATTAATATGATTTGATTTTTCTTTTTATAATATGATATCATTATAGTGATTTATCCATGTTCATTTTTACATGGTGACAGTATAAGGCTCAACATACCACAAGATTTTGAAGATTGAATCTGATTTCTACTAATTAATTTCCCTGTTTCCTTTTCTACTATACAGGACATGCTTATGGCAGCAATGGACACTTCAGCAACATCAGTGGAATGGATACTTACAGAGCTTCTTAGGCACCCTCATGTGATGAAGACATTCCAAAAAGAATAAGAAGAAGTTTTAAGTCTTGAAAGAATGGTAGAAGAATCAGACTTGAAGAACTTAAAGTACTTAGACATGGTTGTAAAAGAGGGCCTGAGGCTTCATTCCATAGTGCCAATAATGCATCACGATGCATGGAAGATTGTGTAGTCGATGGTTTCCACATACAAAAGGGATCTCGAATCATGATAAATTGTTACGCAATTCAGAGGGATCCAAATGTTTGGCAAGAGTCTGAGAAGTTTTTGCCTGAGATTTATTGGGAGCAGTATAGATATTCATGGACGTGAGTTTCAACTTTTACCATTTGGCTCGGGCAAGAGAAGCTGTCCCGGAATGCAGTTGGGAATTACTGTCGTTCACTTTGTGGTGGCACAATTGATGCATTGCTTTGATTGGGAGCTTCCAAATGGTATGCAGTCTTGTGATTTAGACATTGATGAGCAGTTTGGGTTAGTAACGAGTAGAAAAAAGCCTTTGATGGCTATTCCCACTTATAGACTAAAGGAATGATGCAAATACAATTCAGATGTAAGAGAACTGGTCTTCCTGGACTTTACCTTTTGTTTGATTTAGTTACAAATAGGATTAACACAAGCAATAATGGAAGTTTCTACTATATGGTTTTGTGATTGTTGTCTGATTTCAGTTACTATTCTACGAATACTGCATTGGCAGTATATATCTAATAGATGTGTATCTTCAAAAATTCTCATTACATATACAATTGACCTCTATTTTCTTGTTTCCTTTTGAATGAGTTTTAACAAGTCAAAAGATAAAAGTTTCACACTGAAGAACCGTCACTGTGAAGACCCAATTATCCTAAGTACCTAACTGTTCCCGCATCAGGTGAACCACAGCCCAATAAGCGATCGAGATAATAATTCAAGGAGAGTTATTAAAGTCTAACAGAAACAATAGCCTAAAGAAAATGTGAGGAAGATGCCAGTACGTCTTAAAAATCCAATTCAAGATCCGGTGTCACTAGCCATGAGCCACTAGAGATAAGAATACATCTGTCTAAGAAAATAAATAAGATATATTGTTTAAAGGGAAAGAACAACAAAATAAGTAAATAGGAAACCTCCACGCTTCTGGGCACGAAGTTAGTAGCTCATCACTAGAAGCTCGTTGCTCATCACTAGAAGCTAGATCAATCATCTTGGCACACTCTCTAACTCCGCTGATATTCGTGTCCGAACTTGTAACACACAGTGCATGAAGGAGAGGGGGTGAATACGAGGAGTACTCAACAAGTATCACTGACCACCCCAACAGAGTAGTAGCAAACGTTACATAAAAACATTAAATTCCCATTAACCTGTACAATATAATAATAGAGCAAAGTAGAAAAGTCTGCAATTTACGATGTAAACAGCTCAATAAGTCTCTAAACAGGTAAATCATCAAAGATATGCATAAATAGCTCAAATCAATACAGTAAAGATCCAATCTTTATCAATCATGACACTGAGACAAGGTGCGGACAAATTCCTTATTATGAAATATTTTGATTTCTCTATGGTTGATCATATTTCTGTTATGGACCAAGTCCATGAACTGCAAGTTCTTGTTTCCAAACTTAAAGATCTTAAAGTGGTAGTTCCTGAAGCATTACAAGTGGGAGGAATAACTGCAAAACTTTCTTCTAGTTGGAATGATTACAGGAAGAAATTACTGCATACCACAAAAGATTTTTCCCTTTAACAGATTCAGAAACACTTGCGAATTGAAGAAGAGACTAGAAGTCTTCTTAAAAAGCATGTATCTGAATCCGGAACAAAAAGTGAATTTTGTTGAAGGGAACCAAAAACCTTATGATCAGAAAAATGGGGCAAACAAAGGAAAGTTTACTGATACAGAGGCCCTTCTAATTATAACAAAGCCAGTTCTAGCAATCCAAAGAAAGGAAAGACATGTTATCAATTTGGTAGGAAGGGACACTATAAACGTGAATGTAAGTTTCGAAAAAAAAAAAAAACAGACGGACAATAATATATACTTCTGCTTCTTAGCTACATAGTCGATGTGACTATTATTAGTTGAGTACATCTCCTGATTGTTTCTAGCTATCCCTTCGTTCAGTATGCCATGTTTTGTGAATATTCGTCTTAACCTGTTAAATTCACTTATAGTTAATTCTATAAGATTATGAGTCTGCGTTAGTGCTGGATATTTGTCACTTCTGTTTATTTGTAAGAATGTGCTAAGATTAATCGCTGGCAACTATAGTTGAATAATTAAAAGGAAATCTTAGTTGTGAACTTCACCACCTCTTTTGCAAGAGGAGTTAGCTTCAAATGACAAGGTCTTGCCAAGCACACACAAGTAAAGAAAGAAAGGAAACCAAGTTAATAATAGTAACAAAAGATACTCTCTATAAGAAATAGCAGCCACAATTATATCATTGGATTTGGAAAGTATTTGGTTGTTTAGCTTGAGAAAGCATCTGGACTACTTCCCGCGTGGTGGGCCTCTCAACGCTGTACTCTTCAACACACAGCATTGCTACAAAAAATACTTGCATGGCTTCTCCAATTGCAACATTTTTTAGCCTCTCATCCAAGATTTTCACCACCCCTTGTTTGCTCCAATTTGTTTCCCTTTTCACCCATTGTACGATGTCCAATCCTTCTTCTCCGAAATTCCCCACTGGCCTTCTCCCAGTTATCATCTCCAATAGCACCACTCCAAAGCTATACACGTCGCTTTTCTCATCTATGTTCAGCGTGTATGCATACTCTATACAAAAGAAAAGTTGAACAAGTAAGGAATAAAACTTTGTAGTATCCTGTGTTACACCATAGATCCATAATCTGAAAGGGTAAAAGTTATTCCCTCTTCCACTATATTTATTAATTAATTTCCAGGTGTAAAAGAATATTCAAAGTGAAAGAAGTTATCTTTTCCCCATTCACAACAATCTCAACGATGATATATACAAGCTAAGATACATAAGGTAAGGCTCTAAACTAGGACCTAATGACCTGCAATTAAGGAGCTAAATATACAAAGTCCATAAATAGCAAATATACACTAATCGAATATATTGACATATATTCTAACACTCCCCCATCTAAAGCGGGAGGTCGTCAGAAGCTTAACTGTCCCGAAAATCCTCAAATAATACCAAAGGAAGACCCTTGGTAAATATATCTGCAATCTGATAACGGGATGGGACATGTAGCACTCGAACCTGTCCACGAGCAACCTTTTCGCGAACAAAATGAATATCCATCTCAATGTGTTTAGTGCGTTGATGCTGAACAGGATTCCCGGCAAGATATATCGCACTAATGTTATCACAATAAACCAATGTAGCTTTTTGGATAGGACGGTGAAGTTCCAAAAGTAGATTCCGCAACCAACAAGATTCGGAAACCACATTGGCTACCCTCGGTACTCTAACACCACTCGTAGGGACAAGGTTGCCTGTCGTTTAGCTGACCAAGAGATCAAGTTATCACCAAGAAAAATGCAATAACCAGAAGTAGACCGCCTGGTATCTGGACATCCACCCCAATCTGCATCTGTATAAGAAACAAGAGTCGATGTAGAAGAAGGATAAAGATGGAGTCCATGTTCAAGAGTACCCTGAATATAGCGCAAAATGCGCTTGAGAGCGTGCATGTGTTCATCCTTCGAGTCATGCATGAACAAGCACACCTGTTGCACGGCATATGTAATGTCGGGTCTCGTGAAAGTGAGCTATTGAAGAGCCCCAGCAAGGCTCCTATAAAGGGATGGATCCTCGAACGGTGTGCTAGAAGTAGCACTAAGCTTCGATTTAGTATCAACCGGAGTAAGTCTTCGACTTACATGAAGACATGCCGTAGCGATCAATAATTTCTATGGCATATTTCTTCTGTGACAAAAATAGACCCACCTGCATGACGGGTCACGGCTATACCCAAAAATAGCTAAGCTCGCCCAAGTCCTTTCATAGCAAATGCCGAGCTAAGAAGAGTAATGATAGACTTACGAAGCTCATCGGATGAAGCGGTCAAAATAATATCGTCCATATAACGAAGATAAGCCATAGATGTAGCCTTCCGATAGACAAACAGAGAGAATGATCGGAAATCAGAGAAACCCGGAGCTATGAACATGACCCAGCCAAATTTCTGTACCCAAGCCCGGGGAGCTGTTTAAGCCCAAAGAGATTTCTTCAACAAACACACATGATTGGGTTTTCGGGATCCGAAACCCCATAGGATGCGTGTAGACGATCTCCTTAAGTTCGCCATGTAAGAAAGCATTCTTGACATCAAGTTGATGAATTGGCCAAGCTTTAGATAAAGCGGTAGCCGAGAAGCGTGCGAATAGTGGCCGGTTTGACCACCGGGCTAAAAGTGTCACCACAATCCTCCAACCTCGTCGAGTTTTGCCATCACACTACACGGGCTTTATGCTCTCAAAGAACCATCGATTTTTCTTTATGAGCAAAAAATCCACATAGGGCGAATTACATTAACATCGGATGGACGAGGCACCAACTCCCACGTCTTGTTTTTAATAAGAGCATCATATTCGGCATCCGCCAGCTTTTTCCAATTCGGGTCACGAAGGGCGACCTTTGGGTTACGGGGCGGTGGGGATTTAGAGACCGTGGAAAGAAAGATTGAAATTCTTTTTGGGCTTAAAGATCCCATTTTTGCGTGTAATAGCAGTAGGAGGGTGAGCGAATTGGAGGAGTTGGTATGGGAAGAGTTGGAGAAGATGGGTGGCTAGGGAAATGGGTAGAGGCACATGTCGGCTTGTCCCAGCTGGAGGAATATGGACGTTAGTAGAGGGTGGCGTCCTTGGGCTGGCCGGGGAGGGAGGGCGGCTCGGAAATGGGTCGGTTTGGGCGGTGGGGAAGTGGGCTCGAGTACGGGCCATTTTGTGGTGTTTCATTTTTAGCGATGAAAAATAATGGACTACGAGAGGGTGATAATCCGTATCGAAGAAACTATATGTGTTATTTTGGGGTATGCAACTTTGCAAACGGGAATTGTGTTTCATCAAAAATCACATGACGGCTTATGATTTTCCGAGAAGACAAGTCATAGCATTTATATCCCGGTGATTAGACGGGTATCCCAAAAAACACGGAGTTGAGCGGGGTTGGAGTTTGTTTATGGTAGTTGAAGGAAATAGAGGATAACATAAACACCCAAAAACCCGAAGATGAGAATAGGTCGGGTCCTTTTGATAAAAAGAATCGAAGAGGACTGATAGTTCAATGGCTTATGAGGAAGAATATTGAGGAGATAAGTGGCCATTTACAAAGCATGATGCCAAAATGAGGGAGGTAAAGAAGCATGTGCAAGTAAAGTGCGAACAACATTGTTAATCGTATGAATTTTTCTTTCGGCTTTTCCATTTTGAGGAGAAGTGTGAGCACAAGACAAACGGAAAGAAAGACCATGCTATTTACAAAAATCCCAAAAAGGCCCATTATCAAATTCCTACCATTATCACATTGTATGTTCTTTATTTCCGTTAAAATTGAGTTCGGATGAAAGTTCTAAAATTTAAGATGGTGGAATAAGCATCGGATTTATTAGACAACGGAAAATTCCATAAAAAATTAGAGAAATCATCCAACAATAAGATATAATATCTATGACCAGAAGAACTCAAAACAGGCGATGTCCAAAAATCAGTATGAACAATATCAAATAGCATAATAGTAGTAGAATTTGAAGAAAGAAAAGGCAATTTAATATGTTTCCCAAGAGGACATGAATGACAAATACTAGAATCCCCAGATTTAGTACATTCAATAAAGTTATTCTTCCTAAGGGAACTCAGAATATTAGCTCCCGGGTGACCCAAACGCTCGTGCCATAATGAAGGAGCTAAAGCGACAAAAGTAGAATGAGAAGAGACATGTGGCGTGGTGATGGGATGAGCGTGCCCCGACTCTCACATCTCATTAGGCGTCCGTCCGTACTGAAAATCCTTCACAGAAAACCCAAACGGATCAAATTCAATTGAAACGAGTTATCGATTGTAAACTTTCTAACGGACACTAAATTTTTGATAAGGTGAGGGCATGAGAACATTTTTAAGAGCTAAGGGAGGATGTGGAGACTACAATTGTGTATGACCATAACCACACGAATTGGAATGGTGACCATTACCAACGGTTATACCACGATTATTGCTCGGATTAAAAATAAGACTGAGATACCTTGCCGGATGTCATATGAGAAGTGGCACGGTGTCCGTGTACCGGTTCGGATCCGGAGGAGTAATGCGGGGGTGTGCATCGCCGCCTCATATCGGTTGGGGTCGGTCCGGTAGCCGGAGCTAGGCTTCTTTGGCATCTGCCCCGAGAATACCAAGTTGCGGCGGCCGCCTTGTGAGGCTAAGCACGGCCCCGCTGGACCGGCGGGAAATGGGCATGGTGGGAATCGCCCACCGCTCTCATCATGGCCATCCGGCCGAGCGCTGGCAGCGACCCACGATTTGGGGCTTGCTGCGGCCACCGTTCCCACTGCTTCCGGTCTTTGCCGCCTTTGCCCGCGCCGGAGTTACCACCGAACTCCCTTTGCCGCCGCCACGACCACGGATGAGGAACGATTCTGAAATTGCTTCGGTGTTGTTGCCGTTTCCCACCATTATTATTACGGTGGGTTGAATGTTGATCAACATTCTCTTGAGAATCATCCAAGTCCCGGGCCACCATGGCAGAATAGGTGGTCTGAGTCGCCTTCTTCAGTCCCGCTTCTTCAAGAACGAGCATTGATCGGGCTTGATAAAATTGAGGCAAAGGGTCCACTTTGACGAATTAGCGTGGCCACCCCCGCGTGACTCGGTCGAGGCCGACACCAACCGGAGAAGCGGCGCTATTGTCCCGAGAGCCGACGCTCTAAGTTGATCCGACAACGACTTGAGATGTTGACGATGGCAGAGACATTTGGGAAATTCTCCATTTGTGTGTGAGTGAAATCATACTCAAGTGTGACGGCACGGGGAGTGTTTGTTATCTTGGAATATATCACGCAACCTATTCCAAGCCTCCATTGCCGTGGTGTCGGGTTCAAGAATGGCGTGTAACAGATCATGAGAGATAGTGGCGTAAATCCACGAAGGACTATAGCATTGAGAGTCGACCACAGTTCCTTCTCCTCCTCGGTCTTCGGCGTTTTCTCCTTTCCCGAAGCCGGAGGAATAATATGATCAAGTACCTTATGGGATCTTGCGTGAATTTTGAAAAGCTCCGCCCATGTCGCATATTGAACGTTCTCCGTCTCAAGAGTGATGGGAACAAGATTTTTGATGTTCGAAAGCTTGAAGAGCCAGGGTGAAAAGAGGACTTTGAGTCACCCATGGAGATGGAGAATTTAGAGAAGAAGAGGAAAGAATGCAACAGGAAGACGGGCGGCTAGGGTGCGGAAGAGGGATGATCTTTTGCTAGAAATGTGATACCATGAAAGAAGTTATCTTTTCCCCCATTCACAACAATCTCAACAGTGATATATACAAGCTAAGCTACATAAGGTAAGGCTCTAAACTAGGACCTAATGACCTACAATTAAGGAGCTAAATATACAAAGTCCATAAATAGCAAATATACACTAATCAGAATATATTGACATATATTCTAACACAAAGTATACAAATGGCCAACTAAAAAAGTAACAAACATGCTCCTTTTTATGGGGCTTGGAGAAAGTAAGGCTTGGGTAAGAACCTGCACTCTTAGGGCAGAGAGATTTTCCTCTTTTGGGTCAAATAAAGTTGCTTGTGATTGCTTTTTATGAATTCAAGGTTCTTAATAATTCTATGATCTAGCGAAGAGAAGAGGAACAGTACCACTAGCCTCATCACTACATCTCAGTAGAACAATATATATATATATATATATATATATATATATAAAAGCTACAGAGAATTTACCTTAATGTTTGTGTTTAAGAAAAAAAACAAAACACTAAAAAGCTATTGACATTTTTATTAATGTTTGCGTTCTTTTCTTGGAAATTACTGCACTCACTTTTCTTCGTTCAAGAAAGAAACCTCAGGTTGTGTTCTATCATTTGCATAGTAGCTGTAAATTGAGATTTCAGGATTCCAACCACTTATTAGTAGCACTTGAATTTCAGCGCGGATCTAAAACGGTGGCGGACCCAGGATTTAAGGATGGTGGGTTGGCATGCAACAGTTAAAAATAACTGCAATAACTATTATTATTATTAAAAATTGAAACGCTCAGTAGAGGGTCAAACACAGGACGTCTTATCCGTCCAAACCTTTAAAGTTCCACTTAGAAATTGTTGGGTTTAATTGATAGGTTGAATGGGAAATGGAGGGAAAAGAAGTGGAGGGAAAATGAGTTGTTCCCTCTTGCTTTATGAAATAAGCATTTATCCCTCATTGGTAATGGGAAGAAAAGTTCTCCTACTTAAAAGTAGAAGCACTCCTTCTTGTTGCTAAATGGTTAAGAAGAGGGTCTCCCCTCGCACCGTCGTCATCGTTCGGCTCGGCTTCGGCTAATTAATTAAATTATCCAGATCCTGACCCGTTAGTGACCCGGATCCACGTGTCTGACCAGCGACCCGTTTCTTTCCCGGATTTTATTGAAAATTCCCCCCACTTTTAAAGTGACCCTTCTTAAAGGGTTGCAAACCTTGAAAACGTACACTTCCCATGGCTATAAATTTGTTTGATTCCTCAGATTTTTCCTTACGAATTTTCTGAACTTCAAAACTTCTTCTTCTTCTGCACAAATAAATTCTAGTGTAATTTACTACCGTTGAGTGGTTCGCTGATACCGTGGTTTTAGGACACCTTTTGTGCATTCATTGGGTTCGATTTTCTTCCTTAAAAATATTTTTTGAATCTTTGTTTTGATATTTTCAGCTTTTGGTTTATACTTTCGCTTTTACAAAAGTTTCTTGTTTTTGGAATTTTTACAAAGATTCTTGTTTCGGAATATTTTTGTCTGATTACTAACAAAAACCAGAGCACTAGTGGCGGAGCCACATTAGCTCAAGGGGGTTCTGAACCCCGTCGGCGAAAAATTACAGTGTATTTTCAATATTAAAATTATTTTATTATGTATATATAGTAGATGTTGAACCCCCTGACTTCTTCGTGTATTCACCTTTTAGAATTTTTGAACCCCCTAGATAAAAATCCTGGCTTCGCCACTATAGAGCACCCACTTGTCTTATTGGTTTTCAGGGTTATACCCAAATTTCATATATTTCTTATATTACTATACCTAATTTACGTCGGCTTTAACGGGTGCTAGAGCACCATTTAATTATACATAGGTCCGCCCCTATTCTAAAACATAGTTCCTCTTTAACTTCGAGTCCTTCCCGAAATATAAGTCGTTTTTAGCAAATTGAGGTTATTTCAAAAAAAAAATTGATGCTTTAGAAAAATAACAAGCCACTTGTTAGGTACCGTTTTTTTCAAATCTATAATAATTAGTACTGCTCCAACTAGTAGATGTTATTTAAGTAAAAGGTTGAAGGGAGAGACAAATAATAGTTTAAACAAATATTCTTATAACTACAGCTATTAAATGTCTTCTTTAAAGGTGTGCCAAAACTTTAAAAGATAATAATATGAACCGAAGGAGCCACCAATCTATGGAAAAATTACAGGTTTAAATTCAAGATGCAAAATTAATGGGAAGAAGAATTACTCGGAGCGATGTAGCCATAAGAGCCTGCAATTGCGGACATGCACTCAGAGGTACCGTATCTTAAATTTTCGATTGACCATATCTTGATAGTAAGGTTATATTTTACTTCACACTTCCTGAATGTGAACTTGACGATATTTGAAACTTGTTTGAAGTGTTATGGTGTAGTTATATAAACTACTCCTACTATGATTATCTTAGCAAATTATTAAATGGATTACATTTATATATAAGTGGGCAGCCACCTTTTTATTTTATTTTATTATTTTTCCTTTCCTTATCCGAGGGAGTATATAATATCTTTTTGGGGCTCTTATCCTCTCCACCACCTCCAATTTCATTTTCTCCAAGGAAATAAAACACCAAAACCTCTCTCCTCTCATAATATTCATCCTCTAAATCAATCATCAATACTTATTTTGGTTGAGCCACAAACAACTCCACACGATTGAGGTAAGTTCAGAACCCGTTTTTGAACTGGACAGTTGTTAATGCTTCAGCATATCTCCTTGTATAAAATTTAGTTTTAAGTGATCCAAGATGTTATATAAAGCTAGTTCATAGCCCTACAACTTTCATTCAGGCTCCAAAACCCAGTTTTGCTTGTATGTACTCGAAAAAGGGTGATGAAGTACAGGGCAGGTGCTACCCAGATTTCTATTTTGCAAACCCTACATGTACTACTGTTAGTATTTTGAGCATATCTTGTAGTACAAAACTGCTATAGGAGTGATTTAAATTTTTCTGAAACCACCAAGACATATATCTACAACTTTTATTAAGTCTATTTTTGCCGTTTACCCCTTTGAAATTGAGCCATAATACATCGCGGTAATCGTCCCGGAATTTCTGTTTTGATAGTTTAGGGTGATTTTCACTGATTTCATGTTTAGTTTCAACGTACTTAAACCATTGAACTTAAGTAGATATTTGATTGTGTATTTAAGGTATATATGCTCTTGTACAAGCTAAGAGGAATTGTTTGACGAAGTGGACTTTGGTTGGTCTATGGCGTAGACGATTTGAACTCCTTGAGTTGTGGTAGAATTTATTGTGTGGTAAAACACCAAGGTTTGTATATAAAATTGAACTTGGAATATCTTTATTTTCTGGAAGTTTTGAAGTATCTTGATGGGTTGTTCCCTTAATCTTCATCTTATATCATTGTATGGTTATTATCTCAAGTATTGCAAAACTTTCGATAAATTGCCCACTTGTACGAATTGCAAGATCATTTTGCATTCTTGTTGGGACTTTGTCCTTCTTGTTACAGTAACTTTGTCATCGATATCGGCATGCCTCTTGATTCGGATCTTGCCCATCTTGACTTTGGATTTACATTTCATCTTGATGATGGATTTTCGTCCATTTTTTAGTACGGGTGGAAAACCACTTTCAACATGGCTCTTGATTCTCTTGATTATTGGGTGACGACCCTTCTTGATTTGGGGCTTCGTTCCATCTTGATGTTGATTGAGCTTGGTGTGATGGCATGACGTACATATTGGGCGAAATTGGTTATTTGACAAACTCTTTTTAATTGAATTGAATTATAAACTTTCTTGACACTTGAGCCTTTGAATATTGATATTGATATTTTGAAACTCTCTTCAAGGTTTGATATTTGATACTTTTGATATACTTGGTTACTTGATTTATTTTATCTCATTGAGCTCCTATGACCAAAGGGAATTGGAGAATCTAATGGCTCCAAGCCCAAAGTTTATACGCCACTAAGCTTTATGCTTAGCGATAGTTGTTTTCTATCGTAGGTAATGTACGGGAAGAGATTTGGAGTAGACTTTTTGGGAGCCTTAGTGAAGATCACATTTGCATATGCATCTAGGTCTTGTAAAATTTTGGGGACTTGTACATGGTCCATATGTCACACTTATGTATGAAACCTTCTTGTCTATGCCGCGCACGGGCCCAACACTTTAGATTATAGTGCATCTATGTGTATATAGTTATTTTTGAATGGTGATTTTATATATATATATATATATATTATGTTCAAAGCACTATTAATATAATATTGTAGTTTGTGCTCCGTATCTAAAACTTTATTATATTAATGGTTGCTACGAATACAAAATCGGCAAATTTATTAATATTTTTTAAAAGAGAAGACTTGTTTAAAAAGAAACTATTTTCCTCTCTTTGAGATAAAACAATAGCAATATTTAAGCATCGATTGATACTTTTAATTTTAATTCGATAAATTTAAAAGTGTAAAATACTTATTATTTTTTATCAAATTTTGATTTGGATAATTCTAATTTAAATTATTAAATTAATTTTACATGTTTAAAACAAAAAAAAGTAGAAATTGATTTTCTATTTAAACGTAGAAATACTATTTTTTAATTTTTGGTAAATATTCTCGGTTTAGCTCATTTTACTTGTCATGTTGTCTTTTGCATGGTTTTTTAAGAAAACGACGATTAGAATTATGATTTGACTAATTTACCTTATTCATTATTTGATTTGCATTTGATATATATTTTTCTACGACATTAATCTCTTTTCACATTTATTGGAGTAAGAATAAAAATAAAAAAATAATTAAATTCTATCTTATTTTAAAATATAAATATTTTAAGTATATTTATTTTAGTAAACATAACAAATAAATGACATGGAATAGCAAATACAACGGTTTAATAGCTAGATTAGATCTCGTGCTAATATAAAAAAAGAAAGAAAATTGTATGGTTTGACTACCTAACCTTTTGAAGAAAAGCAATTTCATTTTGCTCCCACTAATGGATTGATACGCACGTGGCAATGAATCCATCATTATTGACTCAATGAGATACTTTGGAAATTACATGAATATTGTTTGATTTTTTAATATGGGGTGCATTTTTTTTTTGGACATTATTAATTTGCACTATTTTTATGCATATATATATATATATATATATATATATATATATATATATATATACACACACACACACACACACACACACTATGTTCAAAATACGATTAATATAATATTTTAGTTTGTACTCCGTATCTAAAACTTTATTATATTAGTGTTTACTATGAATACAAAGTCTGCACTTTTTTTTTGACATTATTTTTTTTAATATGGGGTTCACTTTTTTTTTTTTATATTGCTTGATTTTGTTAATATGGGGTCCACTTTTTTTTATCGTGAGTTTGGAGATGGTGGGTTCCATTATTTTTTTTTTTATATATATATTGCTTGATGTTGTTTAGTATGGGGTCCACACCCTTTATGGGGTGCACTTTTTTTTTTTTTGGACATTATTAGTTTGCATTATTTTTATGCATATAATATATATACATATATTATGTTCAAAACACGATTAATATAACATTCTAGTTTGTGCTCTGTATCTAAAACTTTATTATATTATTGTTTGCTACGAATGAAAAGTTTGCACTTCTTTTTTTAATATTATATATTTTTTTAATATGGGGTTCAATTTTATTTTTTTATAATATTGCTTGATTTTATTAATATGGGGTCCACTTTATTTTTTTCCATGAGTTTGGAGATGGTGAGTTCCAATTTTTTTTCTTTGCTCGGTGTTATTTAGTATGGGGCCCACCCCTTTTTTTTAAGGGACAACGGACGATGAAGCATGAGTCTAAACCCATGGTTTATATAGTTTCTTCTTTTTTTTTATTTTTATTTTTTAGCACTATTTTTATGCATATATATATATATATAGACTATGTTCAAAATACGATTAATATAACATTGTAGTTTGTGCTTCGTATCTAAATTATATTATATATATACGAATACGCATTGTGTTTAATAAAACATTTTTTTTACGGTGTTTGTTTTTAAATATGTGATTCACTTTTTTTTTTCAATATTGCTTGATTTTGTTAATATGGGGTCCACCTTTTTTTTCCCCTGATTTTGGATGTGGTGAGTTCCACTTATTTTTAATACTCGATGTTGTTTAATATGGGGCCCACAATTTTTTTTTTAAGTTTAATATGGGGCCCACAATTTTTTTTACAATTTGTTTTTTTAGGGCTTGATTAATATGGGGCCCAATTTTTTTATTTTTTTTTTTTACAAATTTTGATGAAGCATGAGTCTAAACCCATGGTTTATATAGTTTCTTCTTTTTTTTATTTTTTTTTTTATATTGCTTGGTGTTATTTAGAATGGGGCCCACCTTTTGGACATTATTAATTATTTTTATGCATATATATATATATATATATATAGACTATGTTCAAAATACGATTAATATAACATTGTAGTTTGTCTTCGTATCTAAATCTTTATTATATTAGTGTTTGCTACGAATACGCATTGTGTTTAATATGGGGCCCACATTTTTTTTAACAGTGTTTGTTTTTTAAATATAGGATTCACTTTTTTTTTTTTTTTTTTCAATATTGCTTGATTTTGTTAATATGGGGTCCACCTTTTTTTTCCCCTGATTTTGGATGTGGTGAGTTTCACTTTTTTTTAATACTCGATGTTGTTTAATATGGGGCCCACAATTTTTTTTTAAGTTTAATATAAATTTTTTTTTTTTTTTAGGTCTTGATTAATATGGGGCCAAAAAAAAAATTTTTTTTTTTTTTTTTTTAGGGGTTGATTAATATGGGGCCGGACGACGAAAAAGTGCCCGATGGGGTTCAATTTTTTTTTTTTAAATATTGCTTGATTTTATTAATATGGGGTCCGCTTTATTTTTTTCCATGAGTTAAGAGATGGTGAGTTCCAATTTTTTTTCCTTTTTTTTTAATTGCTCGGTGTTATTTAGTATGGGGCCCACCCCTTTTTTTTTTTTAAGGGAGAATGGACGATGAAGCATGAGTCTAAACCCACGCTTTATATAGTTTCTTCTTTTTTTTATTTTTATTTTTATTTTTTATATTGTTTGGTGTTATTTAGTATGGGGCCCACCCTTTTGAACATTATTAGTTTGCACTATTTTTATGCATATATATATATATATATATATAGACTATGTTCAAAATACGATTAATATAACATTGTAGTTTGTGCTTCGTATCTAAATCTTTATTATATTAGTGTTTGCTACGAATACGCATCGTGTTTAATATGGGGCCCACATTTTTTTTAACAGTGTTTGTTTTTTAAATATGGGATTCACTTTTTTTTTTCAATATTGTTTGATTTTGTTAATATGAGGTCCACTTTTTTTTCCCCCGATTTTGGATGTGGTGAGTTCCACTTTTTTTTAACACTCGATGTTGTTTAATATGGGGCCCACAATATATATATAGACTATGTTCAAAATACGATTAATATAACATTGTAGTTTGTGCTTCGTATCTAAATCTTTATTATATTAGTGCTTGCATGGGGTCCACTTTTTTTTCCCCCTGATTTTAGATGTGGTGAGTTCCACTTTTTTTTAATACTCGATGTTGTTTAATATGGGGCCCACAATATATATATAGACTATGTTCAAAATACGATTAATATAACATTGTAGTTTGTGCTTCGTATCTAAATCTTTATTATATTAGTGTTTGCTACGAATACGCATCGTGTTTAATATGGGGACCACATTTTTTTTAACGGTGTTTGTTTTTTAAATATGGGATTCACTTTTTTTTTTCAATATTGCTTGATTTTGTTAATATGGGTGTTTAATATGGGGCCCACAATATATATATAGACTATGTTCAAAATACGATTAATATAACATTGTAGTTTGTGCTTCGTATCTAAATCTTTATTATATTAGTGTTTGCTACGAATACGCATTGTGTTTAATATGGGGCCCACATTTTTTTTAACAGTGTTTGTTTTTTAAATATGGGATTCACTTTTTTTTCAATATTGCTTGATTTTGTTAATATGGGGTCCACCTTTTTTTCCCCTGATTTTGGATGTGGTGAGTTTCACTTTTTTTTAATACTCGATGTTGTTTAATATGGGGCCCATAATTTATTTTTTTTAGGGCTTGATTAATATGGGGCCCAAAATTTATTTTTTTTCTTTTCAATATTGCTTGATTTTGTTAATATGGGTGTTTAATATGGGGCCCACAATATATATATAGACTATGTTCAAAATACGATTAATATAACATTGTAGTTTGTGCTTCGTATCTAAATCTTTATTATATTAGTGTTTGCTACGAATACGCATCGTGTTTAATATGGGGCCCACATTTTTTTTAACAGTGTTTGTTTTTTAAATATGGGATTCACTTTTTTTTTCAATATTGCTTGATTTTGTTAATATGGGGTCCACCTTTTTTTTCCCCTGATTTTGGATGTGGTGAGTTCCACTTTTTTTAATACTCGATGTTGTTTAATATGGGGCCCATAATTTTTTTTTTTGTTAATATGGGGTCTACCTTTTTTTTCCCCTGATTTTGGATGTGGTGAGTTCCACTTTTTTTTAATACTCGATGTTGTTTAATATGGGGCCCATAATTTTTTTTTCAGGGCTTGATTAATATGGGGCCCAATTTTTTTTTTTTTTACAATTTTTTTTTTTTTTTAGGGGTTGATTAATATGGGGCCCAAAAAATTTTTTTTTTTTTATGGGGGGTCCACAAACGGACGACGAAAAAGTGCCCTCAACTGCCTCTTCTAAATAGTAGTAATTTTGGAGGCTTGTTGGACACAAGACCATATGCTTGTAACTTGAACTTGATGACTCGTTTTGCTGTTTTCAGGTGTGCTTTTAGCCCAAGTCATGCCATGTACTGAGTTTACATTTTTCCTTATAATTATGTACCAAGGAAGATACTAGTTTTCTGTGATAATCGCAAGTTTGAGTTTCGTGTACAGTATGAACCTGCAGTGGTGTTGATTGGAAAACATAATTTCAAAATGAAGTTTCTTAAATGTGTTGACTATTTGAAGAGGGCGCTACCATTTTAAATTGATATTCTGCTATTGTATTTCATCTAAGAAATTTTTCAGAGTGTATAATAATAAAAACAAATGCCGCACTTTCAACTCTTTTCCGCATGAGCGTATTTCTGCTATAATTTTTTATTTTTTTTCGTGTGTGAATATCTTTTAGCATAAATTTCTTCTAAACGTTGTAAGTGTGAAATTTTCTTTTGTTTCGTAAGTGGTATCCTCCCAAAGGAGATGGCACATCAGTACATTCAAATTGTACTGGTATGTAAAACAACTTACTGAAATAAGCATGGCACATGAAATAATAGAACCGAAACTTAAAAAGTACTGTAAGATAAACATGAACATGAGTATATCCGACATGAATATATTTAACATGAGTAAAACATTTTAAGTGATATATATATATATATATATATATATATATATATATATATATATGGTTGGAGAGCCGTAGTATAACCGACAACATGGAATCACCACGTGAGTACGTGGAGTCTAGTCCCAGGCCCGACCAACAGAGCAACCCCATACCTTGCCAGGGTATGAAACTTGTAATAGAATTCCAAAAGCTTAAACCTTGAGCCTTGAGATGAGTTTTCTTGAAAAACCATGGGTTAGGAATGATGAACTCTCATTAGATTACGTGAATACATGTTAGAATTGACTTGGAAGATCTTGGAATGGCTTACCTTAATGCCTTGGATTGATGGGAGAAGAGGAACTTTGTTCTAGGGCTTCAAGAATGTGAAAAGTGGGAATAAAACTGAACATGACATATTTATACTTAACTGAGTAGGGGCGTTATACTGTCGATTTATACGGTCCATATTTTGATATACAGTTTATAAACTGACGGTATTTAACTAGGTTGAAAATTCCAAAAACTGCAATTTCTGGAACAATAATTACGGATCGATATACGGTCCGTATTTCTTTATACGGCCACCAAATACGTTCCGTATTTAAGCATTTAGATAAATTGGCAAATTCCAGTGACTTAAGGTATTTCATGCTTCGATACGGTCTGGAAGTACGGGCCGTATTTTTAAATACGGTCCATATTTAAGGATTGTTTTTCACCTTGTCCAAAATAGAATGTTAACATGTTGAACACCATTGATACGGCCAAAGGTACGGCCGTATCTCAAAATACAGCCAGTATCTTTGGCCGTGTAAATCCTGTTTTGTTGAACTGAAGCAGTTTCCAACTCGAACATTTCTCAATTGATTTTCTAAGTCCTGAATCATGAACGTGGCTTAGTTTAAAGGTACAAGGTGTTACAACTTAGACCAGAGCTCGTATAGTTACATCTCCTAGAAGTAGGGCACCACCTGTTGCCCGAGACCATTCTAGGGTAACTGTTGATCCACCATTAGTTTATGAGGATGAGCAGGTTTCAACTATTCAGACAGGCCTAACTCAGGTTTTTGAGGGATTCATTGCTACACCCCTGCTACAGGAAACCTTGATTCGTATTATGGGATTCTGCGATAGTATGACACAAGCTGAGGTTTTACATGTGACTCTAAGTATATCTCAGACTAGAGGGGAAGCACAGATCCTACCTGCCCACAATTCAGTGCAGTAGTATTCACAGATGTATTAGGCTCGAAGAGCTCAGCTTGCTATGGTGCCAAACCTTACGGAATCTCCACAACCTATTATTGCACTATGACTAGTGGTCCATCATGTTATATCTGACTAGGAGCAGAAGAGGTTGGACATGTTTACGGAATTGTATCCTCCACATTACAATGGGCATCATCAGTAGAGATGCTCAGCAGTGTTCCTAGATCATTGTCATTAGATATTGCAAAACTTAGGCCTGGTGAAGTGCAATGGAGTTGATTTCACCACTTTCAGCTAAAGGATTAGGCTAGCCAATGATGGAGGAGTTATGTACAAAGCAGGCCAAAAGAGTCTCTTCCTCTTACTTAGGCACAATTCAAACATCTCATCCTTAAGAAGTTTATTCCAGCCAGTAGGAGGCGTGAGTTGAGGGGTCAGTTCGAGCACTTGCGTCAGGAGGATATGCATGACTGTCATTAAGTATGAGATGAGTTTCACTGAGTTGTCATGTTATGATGTTTCCAGAAGCATGCTCCGCGGGGTATGACGATGGGGCGAGTCAGTAATCTTGCCGGGCTTATACTTACCCTTATTGTTGTTTCTATTTTGCATAGACTCTAATATTAGTACCACAATAGGTCCGATCCACTCTGATCTAGTTCGAGGTAGTAGCTGCGTTTCGGTAAGGTGAGCCAACCACGGCTTGTTCTTAGTGGTGACTATTAGTTTATTTTACATTGATTTCTCTATTGTCGGGGTATGCTCCATAGTTATACTCAAGTACTCTTAGATGCTAGTTGACACTATTATTGGGTTTTGAATATATACAGACTACGTTATTTTCTAGCTAATTTTCGCTTGATGATGATATTTCTAGTCTATGTTACAAATGATATAAATTTATGTTTTCTTTCTTAAGTTGTTAAATTTGGCATGCCTATTGGGTAGATGCCTGCACGGCCATTAGTTTTGGTGTTGTGACAAACAATTTCTATATTATTAATGTACTACATTTAAATAGTTAAGGAAGGCTAGAGGGCTAGTATTATAATTATCTCTTCTATAAATGGAATGTATATTATATATATTAAATTTACAAAATAATAAATGTCTAACTGCGTGAAGCACATATAAGTTAACTAGTTTGCTTATAAAGGTAACAAAACATCTGGCCGATTCAAGAATCCCTATAAACCTTAAATGAATGGAAACTATAAATCAATCCTCCAATATTATTTTATGTTGTCCTCAATTTTTTCCATTGTTTTGTTTTGTTTTAATTTTTGGCTGTCAAAAAAGAGTTTAATCTCGTTATGTAGTACAATTCTTAAAATTGACCTGACAATTTTTTATTTCTATGAATAGAAGTGAAAAATCAAATTTTTAATATTTATTTTTTCAAAAATTGATTTTAGCGGCTTTCCCCCTAATAAGTTGCTACTTTTTTTCTTCTCAAGATCGTATTAATTTCAAAATGCTTAACTAATAGCCTTCCTATTGTAAATGAAAAAGATTCTAGCAATCCCCCTCCGGTAAATACTTACCTACATGAATGTTTATACCAAACCAATAAAATTTACCATGGTTAAGTGATTTAATGAAGTGAATATATACATTAATTAGTCATGGTTAAGTGATAGTAGTAAATATTCAAACATATGTCATACATCCATTGGTTTGGTGGTGTAAGCAATAGGTGTGAGTAAGTTTTTATCCACCCCCACCACCCCAACAAAATAAATTACTAACCTTTTTCTCAAGAGTGCTTCAATCTCAAAATTCATAAATGTCCTTCCTTATTTCTACTTATTACTAACCTTTTTCTCGAGGTTGCTTCAATCTCAAAATTCTTAAATGCCCTTCCTTGTTGCGTATTTCTACTTATTTTATCCCTTATAAATAGCTATGTTTATTTCTATATTTTGGTACCATCTAAGTTTTATACTCTAAGCATATATCAAGGAAGAATAAGTCTCGAATGGAGTTCCCCAAGTTTTTGATTGTTTTCATTCTCTTAGTTGTTCCGTTTTCAACTGCAACAAATCCTCTTGGTAAATCACATAAAATTTCTTGACACACTTATATTTTTACTTTTGCATGTTAATTTTTATTTTTATTAATTTTAATTAATATTTTTTGTGTGATAGGTGATGATCCAGGTAAGGGATATTGCTTTAAGAAATGCTATTCCCAATTTACATCGGAGGATTGCAATTTCTATGCACCCATGACATGGGGTTTCAATCTGGATCATGTGAATTTGGTGTTTGTTGTTGTCGCCACCCGAAGCTAATGTATTAAATCTGCATATTAAAAAAATATAATAAAATATATATGTTTTTTATGGTTGAATTTTCTTGGCCCCCTTTATTTGAAAAATGTCTTTATTTACTCTCCTTCCTTTGCTCTTTCTTTTTTCTGCCTCTCAATGAATAACTGCAAAATAGAATAAAGCGAAAAAATAGTTATTTGTTTTATAAATGTACACATGTCTGGGATAGACGTCGTGATTTACTTCTTCCGACCCATGAGTAATTATTAACTAACGAATATCATGGCTAGATTGCAAACGAGCAGGACGGATAGGATATGTGTGGGTCGAAAACGTATTAAATAAAAATAATGAATAAAATATTGATCAGCTCATATTTAACAAGGACAAAAAAAAAAGAAAGTTAACCAACGGTTAATATAGATATCCATATAATCCAAAACTTCAATAATAATTAAGTGATAACACGTAAAGCGTAAATAAACTTAGTAGGTGTTTGATCATCCGATATTTCATATTTTGATTTCAAATCAAGATTTGTTTATGAAATTTGAACAAAATTTCAACTTCGCCTTCATATCATGGTTTCAAATCTCAATTTCTCCAAAAATGTATGATTTGGGATTCCAAATCATGATTTCAAATTTTTTAAAATATAAACTTGACCCATAAATTTATATTTTGTAAAATAAGGCCCATCATTTTATATTTTGTAAAAAAGACTCATGTTGATTGGTCGTACCATATGGAATGATTATATTAAAGAATAGCTAGTTACTACTAATGTTGCTTTTTTGAAAGTGGATCTTCGTAAAATTATGTGTTTGTGAAAGTTTGTAATATCATGTAATCACACACATTTATTTATAAAAGGAATATAAAGATATGTAATTTATTAACTATGATTTGTTTCATATAGCAAGATTGGATAAGAATGGGAAGTTTTGATAGTTTTAAAACTTGTTGGGTTTACATGTTTATGAGGATTAAGAAATTCAAATTGTATGTCCAAACAAAATTTCAACTTTAAATTAACCTAATTTCAATTAAACCATCCAAATTAAAATGAGGCCTTAGATTCCCAGAAAATAAGAACTTATGTAAAATAACAAACAGAGAAATGGGTATTGGTAATATGGATATCCATGTTACCCATCTGGATATCCAATTTTTTAGTTGATAATATAGATTCATTTTTTAAAAGCCGCTATCCAACCACATTTAATGTGATGTATTTTTGGAAAACTACGTATATATACATGTTATATTTTAAACGTAACGATAGTTTTCCTTATTTACAAAACATAACGATATATTACAAAACATGACTTTTCATATATTTTTGCTTTTTTTATTTTTTTTTCAGAAAATATATATATTTTTTATAAAAAAAATATTTTTTTAAAAATATTTTATTTTTTTTAAAAATAATTTTTATATATATTTTTTAAAATATTAATTTTTTTTTTTTTTGCTCAATGGCTTAAAAAATTACCTCATAATGAAATGTGTATGTGAGCAAAATTTTTAATATAATTTTCATATACAAAATTTTTGTTTAAGCCATGAATATTGTATGAAAATTGTTACAATGTTGTTGTAGTTGTATTAATTTTGTAAACCTAATATGAAATTTATAAAAACTCTAAGTCTTAAGGAAGATATACACATTTCATACCATTCTCATGCATAAAATTTTAAGCATAATGTTTAAGCCTTGATCAAGATATACACATTTCATACGTTCTTCATACATAAAATTTCAACTTTAAATGGAGCAAGATATACACATTTCATACACAAAAAAATTAATTTTAAGTCTTGAATGTTGTATCAAAGTTATATACAATGTTGTTGTAGTTGTATTAATTCCCGTAAAATCTAACATGAACTACATGAAAATGTAAAATAACAAATGAGCAAGATACAAATTTCATATTGTTTTCATACACAAAGCGGATTTTTTAAGCCTTGAACGAGATAGACACATTTCATACATTTTTATACACATAAAACTTTTTTAAGTCTTGAGCGAGATATACACATTTCATACAACTTTCATTAAGTTTTTGCAAAAAAAAAAAATTAATAATATAAATTTTTTAAAAAAATATTTTTTTTAAAAAAAAAGTAAAAAAAAAATGATTTTTATAAAAAATAATTTGCATTAAAAAAAATAAAAATATAAAGCATGTTTTGTATAGGATTTGTAATGTTATGTTTTGATATAAAACTATTTTTCGTAAATATTTCTCCTTAAGATGTATATATGTCAAAGACCCTTTTTTTAAAACCATTTTTTTAGAGGAATAAGTAGGAATGCCCTCTTATTTCGTCTTTAATTTTTGTCCATCAAAGTGAAAGTCTTTAATTTTTTTCCTTCACCTAAAGCACTTGGGTCTCGGGTTGGAACCACCACTCAGTCAAAAATTAAAAAAAAAAAAAAATCGCAAGGCAAAGTTGCCTGCAAAACTCTATCTTAAGGCTTAAGGCAACAATTTTTTTTTTTTTTTTTTTTTTGTACTCAGCTGGAATTTTGCAAACCTCTGACTTAAGACCTAACTTTTGCCCGAATAGGCCTAATTTTGCTATGAAACTCTGCCTTGCGAATTTTTTTTTTTTTACTGAGCGGGAGTTCGAACCCAGAACCTCGGAGTATTTTAGGAGAAGAGTAAAAATTAAAGACTAGCAATTTGAGGGGCAAAAGAGGTAATTGAAGAGAGAGTGAGAAATTATGGAAGAAAGAGGAAATGCAGTAAAAATGTATTGAAGGTAATTGATCCCATATTTATTTTCAAAATGCTAATTTCGTTATAAAACTTAGGTCACCTCATTAAATTTATGAAATAATTTTTTTATACTAATTGAATATTACAATTATTTAAAGCTAATAAAAATTTGAAGCACTTAATTTTTTTTTCAAATTCAAATGAATTAGATTAGTTGCATGCGTTTCTCTAACTTTTATTTTTGTATTAATTAATAAAATATTGGTAAAGATAAAGTTTATTTTTTTTAAAAATTATGTATAGGAAGAAATGGACTTGAAGAAGAATTAATCCAGTGTAATAGTTTAGATGTATATAACTTCTTTCCTTCTTTGTAGTGTTAACTTTTATTTATCGCTTTCTTCTTGTTTAAAATCTAACTGAAGCCAAAAAACAAAAAAATAAAATAATAGAAAATGGAAGAGCAATAAAAACATAAAACCGGATCTATGTACCCTAAATCTTCTAAATGAAAACTTTTATTTCACCTTCCCTTTTCTCTATTTTTTATGAAATCCTGAATAGTAATAATTGAGACTTCATTCTCACAGTAAAATATATAAGAAGAAATGAAAAAAGTATGTTCAAGGATAATTTAAAAATTGATTAATGAAGGATAATTTAAAAATTGCTTAATGGCAAAAAAACAATAAAAAGTTATCGTCCATCTCATTGTTAGTTAATTAAAATTTAAAAACATACTTCTTGGAGTTTAAAAAATCTGCAAATTGCTTGGAGTTCAGCAGAAAGGAAAAGGAGAAAGAGAATGGAGAATTTGAAGTTAGTGATTAAGTTGAATTTTCAAGAGATATAATAGTTCAAGAGGAGTCTTCTTTGAGTCTTTTCTTCTTTGAGTCTTTATTTTGTCATAACTCCTTCTTAACAGTTGACGACATCGACCACCAATTCCATTTTTGTTTAGCATCATCCACGGGCGGATCCATCGTTACAGTACCCGGTTCATCTGAATGCAGTACTTATGCGCAGAGCCTTAACTTATACGTAAAAAATTATTAAAATTACAACAAATAGTAGATATAAACCATAACTTTAAAACTATAATGGAATGAAAAATTGAATCCATAAATTTTAAATCCTCAATCCGCCTTCATCTCTTCCATATCATATACCACTTGCTTTCAACACCAAAAAAGAAAGTCCGTAACTCTGGGAGCACAACCTAAAAAATATCAATAACTAAAATGGGTATCATTCAAAACTCATCATGATCATAGTTCCAAAAAATGTCACCTATTCAACATTTCAACTACTATAAGCTCTTTTATTGTACATATAAATTCAATTTTGACAACATTCTAGAGCGGAAAATATCAAATGGATATCAATCAAAATTCTCCATCATCACAGATTTCCCTCCCCCACCTCCCACCCAAAAAGAAAAAAGAAGAAAAAGAAAATCGCCTCTCTTTCTGCATTACCGATTTTCTTTTTGTAATATTAGAATGGCATGCAGAGGTATAGAAAAAGAATCAAGAGCATATATATGCAGATAAAATAGTGAAAAATCATTGCTCCTAAAATTTAATGCAAAAAGTAATTGCAAGAGTTATTATTATTATTATTTTTTTTAAAAAGTAACGTTACCAAAGAACCTCAAGTCTTATTATGTAGGGGTTATAGGTGCATTAATTATCCAGTTTAATTCGAGAATTAAGACAGATTTATTCACGTCAATATCCACCTTGAAAGCATAAAAGAAGACAAAAATAGAAAAATAATTGGAGAAATGATAAGAAAATGATAAATAGGATCCTTGGCCAAAGAGAGATGGCATATCACTCTTCTTTTGGCTAGTTTTATATTATATGTAGCTATTTAAAAATATATGTTATTCTTGTATTTATTTCTCACTAACTGATGTGATGGTAAAAATCTCCAAAAAATGAAGACCTCACGGTATTGGTTTATGTTCACAAATAGCCTCCATAAGGTTCGATCTTTATTTTTTGGCCCTGCATGACAATTTTTTTTAAAAAATAGCCACCGTCAAAATTCGCTAAAGAAAGTTTTGCTTTCCATGGGGGCAAAGTTGTGGACATAAATTAGTTTTACTTATAAGGTAGAAGTTCGTGATATTTGAAAGCAGTGGCAGTCAATGCGACCACGAGGTCCGGTCTCATAGACAAAGGGTACAACTTATTCTGATGCGCCTTAAGTTTTCAATGATTTTTTTCAAGAAAAGTCATTTTTTAAAAATTTTGTTAAGCGGGGAGAAAAAAATCAAGACATAATACTTACCACGTCATTTCCTGCACGGTATAATCTAAGGCATATCAATCCAAAGCCTAAAGATTATTTTATAAAGTTAAAATAGTTCGTTGAACGCCTCAAGGCTAAACATAATAATGATCCAAACACTTGTCCTAAAGCAAGTAAACAACTTCCATATTATACTAATTGCTTTAGTAAATAGTTACGAAAATACATAGATACGAATTTTTGTATCAATATAGAGGCTGCTCCACAGGGGTTGGCTGATGTATGTCAATAGACAGGTCACTCAGGTTGGCCTCTTTCGTCCAAAACTTAGTTCTCTGCCACATAAATCTTATATCTATCTATATGAAGAAGAAATTATGTTAAAAAAAAAAAAAAAAGGTTCTTATTTGCATACAGCACTTCAAGCTTGTATGAGTATGAAAAAATGAACGCTTCAGAAATCAAAGCCATTGTAATGCCGTCATGCAAGCTTCTCTTTGTTCCAAATTTAGAGAATTGAAAAAAGATGAAAAG
>NW_026727037.1:0-35908 GCF_029784015.1 Lycium ferocissimum | reverse complement strand
ATGTCCTTTAAAGGATTTTATTCTTCAATGGTATACTAATGGTATATCAGGTATACCATAGTTTGACTCTTTGAAAATTTGAGGAGGAGTCCAAATAGTATATCACTGGTATATCGCGTATAGAACTCATGGCACTTAGAAAAAATTTGAGATATAATCAGAGTTGGGCTTGTTGCTTGGGCACATCGTCACTTGTGGTTTTCATCCCTAAATCATTATTGGTATCTTGGGCCTCTTTTTTTTTTTGCGTTATTTTGTTACAGTCTTGAGTTGTGTTTATACGGGCTTAGCCCAACCACATTGTATTTCATCTTAGCATTATCATAATTGTCATAGCCTCTCAATTTTGTACTTAATTTAATTTGTGGGCATATGCTTATGTATTGTATACTCATTTGCATCCTTGTCCAACCAAAACCCGTTGGTGGGCCCTTACGGGGCCCACTAACGTATTTAGATCGAGTCGAACAAATTCGGAGCAAAATGGAGCATACGTATAGACTTAGGGACAAACTTACATAAATCCTTTGTTTGGCTTGGTCGCCCAAAATCACCTCTCTACTTTATGCAATTTTCGCATTTGTGCCTTTAAACTCAATATGTTGGAACCTTATATGATTGTCATACAATTTAGAGTCGCTAAAATTAATTTCTTCTACTAAATTCAAACTCGTGTAGAAAAATTGAAAAACGAACCGAGAAACCGTTTTGGACTCGGAACTTATTTGGACTTGGGAAAAATTACTTGGACCGAATTGATATTATTGAAACTTTGGAGGACTACAATCGCCCGGGACCGTTTTTTTAGACTCGTTTTAAAACTTATGGACTGATTATTGGATGTTCCTGAATCGGCGTAAATATGTATAAAAATAGATTAAAATTTGGCTAAATAAAGAATATTATTGATAGGTTAATAAATAACATAGTATAACCAATTATGGTATATATATATAGTATGATAGTATATTAAAACTATTTTCATAACTTAAAATACTTTTTTCCAAAAAAATCTTTTGGGTTAACTTACGGAGTCCTACCAAAGCTAAGAGCCTTCGGGTATTAACTTAGGTGTTCAAGTCCAACACCCACGCTCAATTTTGGAGAAATTATACTTCGACCATTTCTTGACAAATGAATTTCTTGCATGTAAACGACACCCTTTTATTGCGAAAATTTAGACTTAAGTATTTTTGTCCAAAACAATTTATAATCATAAGTTAAACTATTATAACCCGCAAGTAAACCATAATTGAGCTGATTAATAAAAAGCCCATATGGGCATAATTGATCAAAAAAAAAAAAAAAAAAAACCATAATTGAGCGGATCCAACCGGGGCGCCTAACACCTTCCCCGGGGGATCACCGAACCCTTACCCGTACTTTGGCATTAGGTTTCTTTTAAATAATAGTTTTAAATGAACCCTTTTCGAACCGATTTTCCTAATTTCCTAAAAATTAGGTGGTGACTCTAAAATTCATCCTTTAGAGCACCATTAAGTGGTTGGCGGGTTTTTTTTTACTTTTCCGGTACGATTCACAACCGTACTTCCCCGGGACACCTCCCGCCTTTTAAGAGGTATGTGCGAGTCGGTTAAATATAGAATTCCCGACGCCCTCTATGGGAGGTATCTCCAGGTCCCAAGAATATTCACGAGAAGGAGGTTCTAGTTAGACTTCCACCAGTTGTTCTTCGGGTCATAGTGGTTACAGTTCCAGACAGGGTTTCCGGGGTTCTTATTCAAGACCCGGAGGTCGAGGTGGTTATTCGGGCCTTTCTAGCTCCTCTCAGCAGCCGGTGTCCCGTCGCAAATGTTTTGAGTGTGGTGATATCAAGCATTTCGCCAGAGAGTACCCCAGGCATAGAAAGGGTTGTTCGCACCCCGGTCCACCGACATCTGCACCCAGATCAGCAGCACAGCCGGCTAGAGGCGGTGCACAGAGTGGTAGAGGTGGTTCCCAGTCTGGTAGGGGTAGTACTCAGGCAGGCTGTAGTGGTGGTCGCGAAATTTCTCAGGCCGAGGATGGTCATGCTCAGTTCTATGCATTCCTATGTAGACCAGAGGCAGAGGCTTCTAGTGTTGTCATTACAGGTACTATTTTTCCTTGTCATCAGTTGGCTATAACTTTGTTTTATTCGAGTTCTACATATTCTTATGTGTCTACTTATTTTGCTTTGGGTCTCGATATGATACGTGAGTCACTCGATGTCCCCGTTAGAGTTTCAACGCCTGTTGGGGATTCTGTAGTGGTGGATTGGGTGTACCAATCCTGTGTTGTGACCTTGATGAGGTATGACACGATATACTTTAACGTGATTATAGGTATCAGCTGGTTGTCCCCTTATGATGCAATCATAGAATGCCATTCCAAGATAGTTACGTTAGCTATACTGGGAATTCCTTGGTTGGAATGGAAGGGTATGGTTAGTTCAGCACCGAAGAGAGTAGTATCCTATCTCTAGGCTTGACGGATAGTTGAAAAGGGGAGTTTGGCTTATTTATCCTATGTTCGAGACACTAGCATAGATACTCCTTCACTTGAACCGGTGCCGATGGTTAAAGAGTTTCCCGAGGTGTTCCCTACGATTACCGTGTGTTCCTCCGCATTGCAACATTGAATTTTCATTGATTTAGAGCCGCACTAAGTCGATTTCTCGTTCCTCCTTATCGGATGGCTCCCATTGAGTTGAAAGAATTGAAGGAGCAGTTACAGGACTTGTTAAGCAAGGGATTCATTAGACCTAGTGTTTTGCCTGGGGTTCTTCGGTGTTGTTTGTGGAGAAGAAGGATGCATCCATGAAGATGTTTACAGATTATTGGCAATTGAACAAAGTCACAATTAAGAACAAGTATCCCATTCCTCGAAATGATGATTTATTTGACTAGCTTCGGAGGCGTACCTTTGATCTACGTAAGAATGATTTTGAGATATGTTTATCACCCGAAACATTAGGAAGGAGGATATTCCTAAGACAACTTTCGCATTCGATATGTTCATTATGATTTCTAGTCATGTCTTTTGGGTGACTAATACCGACTACTTTTAAGGATCTAATGAGCGATGTCTTGGCATCATTTGGATTCTTCTGTGATTTTATTCATCGATGATATCTTGATCTACTCTCGTTGTAGAGTAGGGCACAAGCAACATTTGAGGATTGTGCTTGAGATCTTGAAGGATAAGAAGTTGTATGCCAAGTTTTTGAAGTGTGAGTTTTGGCCTCGGTTTATAGCGTTCCTTGGTCATGTGGTGACCAAAGATGGCATTATGGTAGACCCTCGAAAGATTGAAGCGGTTCGTGATTGGGTGAGGCCTACTTCGGTTATCGAGATTTGGAGTTTTGTTGGTCTTGCTAGCTACTATCTGCGTTTCATAGAGGGATTTTCAGCTATAGCGTTTCCATTGACCCAATTAACCAATAAGAATGTACCTTTTCAGTGGTCGGATGAGTGTGAGGCAAGCTTTCAAAAGCTCAAGACTTTGTTGACCACGGCTCCGAATTTGAATCTTCCGTTGGAGGTGAGGGCTTTACTGTATATTGTGATGCTTAGTGAATTGGCCTTGGTTGTGTTCTGATGCAGAAACGGAAGGTTATAGCTTATGCTTTAAGGCAGTTGAAGGTGCACGAGAAGAACTACCCCACTCATGACTTGGATTTAGGGGCGGTTATCTTTGCATTGAAGATTTTAAGGCACTACCTCTATGGTGTGCGTTGTGAGGTGTTCACCGAACATAAGAGTCTTCACCACATTTTCAATCTGAAGGATCTAAATAGGCAATTGGCTAAGAGATAGGTACATGGAGCCTACAAGGCTATGTTATGAGATTTGGAACCAAATGTGGCTAAGGACCCGACGTGATCTCGGAGATCTAATATTCCGGTTGGTATATGGACTTCGCGAGTCCCCTATGGGTAGCGATTCATTAATGTTTGAATGTATGTGTACTGGATTATGGAAAGAAAGGACTTTACATTGCATTCATGCACTCATACTTTAACTGTTATTGTTGATTCTTTCTGATTGAACCGTTTTGGATTGTTTATTGTCATTGTGGCCTAAATACTTGATCTTTCATATTATTATGTGTCTCGGAGTAATGACGGCTAAGTGTTGTAGTAGTATTCGAAGACCAGCCCTCGTCTCTATTTTATCTAGGGTCGGTCGATGATGTTGCTGAGTACCCGTTGTTTTTGTACTCACGCTACACTTGCTGCACCTTTTTGTGTTCAGATTTTGTGCCGGGTACCAGTGCTATTAGAGAGTTTGCTGGACGCTGAGGAGATTACCATCGATAGTTCAAGGTGAGCCACCATGGGATTCATGGCACTAGATTTTGTTCTATCCTATTTCATTGTCTATTCATAACTAGGCATTCCAGGTATATTTCAGACTTATAAATTATTCTATCATAGTGGGTTCCTATACTGTGACACCAGATCCGGGGGTTTGATGTACCTTTAATTTCACGCACTTATGATTTATTAAGATTTCAAGACTTAAAAATGAATTTTATGCTCATTTCGCTTTATTATTATTCTCTATTATTTCAAAATGAATTATTGGATGGCTTATTGACTCGAGGGAGTTAGTGCCCTCACGACTAGTCAAATTGGGTCGTGATAAATTTGTACCAGAGCCTTAGGTTAATCAATCTCACAGTACTTGAACAATGTCTAGTAGAGACTTGCGGATCGGTACGATGAGCTCTGTATCTATCTTTGAGTGGCTATAGGACATCTAGGAAAACTCTTATCTTTTATTCCTTCTCATGCACACTTGACTCTATTGTGTTCTAAATATTTCCTCTCTCACAGATGGTGCAGACACGTTCAGCGGTTGTCGGAGATCCGGAGCCTGCACCCGCACTCGTACCTGCTCCCAGAGTTATTGCTAGAGGGGGAGGCACGGGATGTGGTTGAGGACGGGTAGGACTAGAGCCTGTGTTGTCGCACTAGCCAAGGCCTGAGCACCAGCTTCTGCTTAGGGTCATGATATGGAGGTATCTCCAGGTCCCAAGAATGTTCATGAGGAGGAGGTTACTTCATAAGAAGACGTTGGATGGACCTCCAGGGTTTATTGCTACACTAGTGATGCAGGATGCCTTATTTTGTATTTTGGGCTGCTTCGAGGGTATGGCCCAAAGCGGATCGATTAGGTTACGCTAGAGGGTTCTCAGACTAGGGTTGAAGCTTAGACTCCCGAGCAAGTTGCTACAGGATTCCAAACCCCAGGGGCACAACCAGCTACTACTGTGGCTCTCCTGTTTGAAGGTGTTCCTATTTTGGGTATTACCATTCGTCCCATTCCCGGCCTACCATGACCGTCGATGAGTAGAAGAGGTGGGATATGTTTGAGAAGATGAAGCCACCACAGTATGTTGGGCATCTTGATGTTGATGCCTATGAGTTTTTGGTTAGTTTCCACGAGCATTTGCATAATTTTAGGGTTGGTTGAGTCCGCTATGTAGATGGTTGGCCTTACTAAGCAGTGGTTGATTGTTTTTGTTGAGACTAGACCAATTGGGTTACCTCCACTTATTTGGGTTTAGTTATCTCGAATATTTCTAGAGAAGTGTTTTCCCCACAGTTTGAGGGATGAGAGGCTGGAGCAGTTTGATAGGAGCAGCATGGGATGTTAGTGACCGAGTATGAGATGATGTTTCACTCCCTATCTAACCATGCTTTGACTGTTCTACCTGATGAGACAGAGAACATTAAGAAGTTCATCAGGGGGCTGTCGTATCACCTACGAGTCGTAGCGACTCATGTGGCCTCTTCGGGAGGTACTTTTCAGAATATGGTGGATGCCGCTAAGAGCATTGAGTCTATCAGGCGTGAAAAGTTTGGGGATAGATTCACTACTAAAAAACAGGCAAAAATCGACGGCCAAAACCGACGGACTGCTTCGGTTTTTTAGTGAAAACCAACAGAAAATCGAAGCAACACGGTCTGTCAGTTTATGTTACGTCGCTTTTCGAGACTCCGTCGGTTATGCGAAAAAAAAAATGATGGAGTCCGTCGATTTTTTTTTTAAAACGAAAATAATGAAATGTAGCAACTTGGAATCAAACCCGGATATGTTCCTTGGCATTAAAGGGCTCTACCTTTAGACCACACATCTTCTTTGTTCAAATACTTACATTGATTTAATTTATACTGTTTTTTCACTCTAAAAATCGACGGAGTCCATCGCTTTATTTTAGGAAACAATATTAAAAATAATTTGTTATAAAATAATAAATCAAGCAAGAAAAATATTTTAGATAAAGACGGAAGAGAGGAGAATTCTTGTTTCCCTTGAGGGATGATTTAACAATGAAGAAGAACCCCTCTATTTATAGGGGAAAAACTGACTTGATCCCAAAGTTACAAAGCCTAATTTTTCTCTTAGAGATAGACATAATAAATGATATTTATCTATAACATGATAGACATCCATAACAAATGATATTTATCTATAACACTCCCCCTTGGATGTCTATTTGATAGATAATGTGCCTAGTTAAAACCTTACTAGAAAAAACCCAGTAGGAAAAATTCTAGTGAAGGATAAAAGAGTACACATTTCTAATAATATGCATTTTGGCTGCCTCATTAAAAACTTTACCAGGAAAACCCAATTGGGACAAAACCTTAGTTAAGGGAAAAAGAGTACAGCGCGTATTAACTCCCCCTGATGAGAACATCGCTCCAAAACTTGAATCTTCGCATCCCAATCTTGTGCACCATCTTCTCGACAGTTGCAGTTGTTAGAGACTTGGTGAACAAATCAACCATATTATCAGTTGAACGAATCTATTGCATTTGGTATTACCATTCTTTTGGAGATCATGTGTAAAGAACAACTTTGTGAAATATGCTTTGTTCATGAGCTATGTATGTTGCTTTGTTTATGGGCTATGTATGTTGTTGCATCTTCAGTCTTTGGATAGAATTGCATCGATATATAATATTGTTGAAATCACTCCAAGTGCATTCTTGACTTGCTTCATAAATAGATGTTATCTTTATATGATTTGACAGTCATGTATAATAACATCATATGACTGTAATCCCTCATAGTCATGGCAAAATATATAAATGCATAAATTGCATAAAGCTATGGCATTTCAGGACCAAAGAATTCTACAAGTTTCTCATTTCAACTTTTTTAAGCAGATAATCTATTGTTGGTGGAAACTCTCTTCAAAAGTTCAAATAATATTCAAGTAATCAATTTACTCTCATAAAGACATAAGGATAGTAGAGTCATGTGTACCCTTAGTCAATGAATACTCATTATGATAAAATAGCATTCACCTTGCTTGATTTAATCCATATAAGAATTATGAATAGATTTTTAGAACCTGTATATGCTTCAGGCATTTAAAATTCTTTAAGAATTTTTATGTAAATATTGTCAAGTTACAATATCCATTAATATTTAAATGCATGCCTGGACGGCAGGTCCAATAAGCTTGAAGTACCAAAATGCGTCATTTCACTTGGTAATAATGTCTATGTTAGCATGCTTTATAGACAAAGAATTCAGATCCACACAATCTTTTACAATATTGCGCTATATTGTATCAAAGATATCATCGATGATATACCATTTGTATCGGTTCACAATACGACATAACTTGTTGAAATCTCATCACTTTCATTATTTTAAGGTACCTAAACCTCTCATGAGGTTTCATGAAGTGTTATGTCGTGTGCTCTTCAAGTGCACGTTGCCTCCTTATTATGACCATTTGCTCCTCCCTCTTTTCAAGAATTATTGTATTTGAAATTGATGAGTCTACCATGCTTCATGCATGCTTTAGGCTATGTCCTTCAGGGACATTAATTTTAATAGGAGTGTTTTACAGCTGAAAATATGAAAGTAGTTTTGGGTCAGCAAATGCTTCTAGCATTTAACTTGAATTATTTTTGAATGAGGATTATACTAATGATAATTTACAATGTATTTTCTAACTACTTATTCTCTCCCCCTTATGTTAGAAAAACTAACACATGTCCCATCTTCTTTGGAGGAATCCATCTTTATGCATCATGGTAGATTAATTAATCATGTACCACATATAAAAAATTGTTAAATGGAAATATCTGGTTGCTAACCCTGATCTAATTGTGAGGGGAGAATTTATCATAGTTTATTTGTCTGAAGCATAGAACTGATGTTGTATACAATATATCATATCTCATACCAGCACATGAAACTTTGTTCTCATAAGCAATGGTTTAGCTATTTAGTGGAGGAATTTAATGCCAAACCAACTTGGATATAAACCAGCATTATGAAGATGGATTGTCTTGATTACGTAATCTGAAAATTATGCTCTTAACTCAATTATTTTGAGCACGTAATTTTGTAAATGTCAAACTACAGGTTGACAATAAACGCGGTAGGCGGTTAACTTCTATAGCGAGCGAGTTTACGCTTGATAGATGTCCTGATGATTTTAACTTATTAAAGCATATTCCAACATATATTACTAAGGAGCATAATCATGAACTCGTGAAATTACTGTTACATCTCGGAAATTTACGATTTGTTGTCTTGTGAGTAGACTAATGTGAGCTTAAGATGAACATGAAGTCCTTGCGAGATTAAGGAGAGTATTAGATAGCTTGAAATGCGTACCATAAGATTTTAAAGTCATATGGGCATGTGGGACTAAGTTTGTTGAAGGAAGTGAAATGTAAGTCATGTTTGGAAGGGTTTCCACGAAAGTTGATCTGATACGTATTTAGTAATGTCTTGAGGGGCTGCTATAGGTCCTATTGTATGGTTAATGAAGTGTTATATAAGTTCCAAGAAGGTTCCAAAAGGATTGGAAGTCAAACGAATCACCGAGAGCAAGTTCAGAAAATATGGGTTGTACGACCACTTATACAGTCCGTATAAGGGGTCCGTATAACCATTCTAGAGAAGGGTATTTTCATGATGGAGTTATACGGTCCACTTATACGGACTGTATAAGTGTCCGTATAACTCGGTCGGGCAGCTTTAGTTATTTTGTATAAATAGATGACCCTTATTCATTATTTCATTTCCCACATTCTCTCCAAGTCTTGAGAGCTCCAAAACCCTTCTCCAAGCATATTCCACACAAACCCAAGAGAAATCAAAGATCAAATAGCAAGAATTAAGGTGTTCATGTGTTGGAAGGCTTACTAGGGTTAGTAGACTCCAAGAATAACTTAGGTATTGAAGCTAGGGTTTTCACACAAGTTGATAACTTGCTCCAAAGCTCATTCTTATGAGATAAAAGGTTAGTTTTCATGCTTATTTCATGTTATTAAGAATGCTTAGTTGTTGCATAACTTGAGTGAAAGGAGAAAATAGAGGATGAGTTCTAAATGTAGTTTTCATGGTGTTTTGAGTGGTAAGCTAACTTGAGTCATGATTCTTAGTATGATATGGATATAATATTTTTACAAAAGGTAACAATAATGATGAGGAAGTGTTGTATGAAAATGTGCTAAGGGTTGGTGTGAAGTTGTTAGTATAAGTTGAATATGAGAATGAATTTTGAAGACTTAATGGAATGTGATTACTTGATTATGATATTGTGGATGTTGTTATAGTTGTTTGGGAGTTGTTTTGCAATATGGCGGAAGTCGATGAAATAGGGGAAATGCCGCCCAATTTTTGTTAGTTCATGAGTTGTTCTAGTTTGAATTTAAGAGTGGCTTTAAGGCTTAACCATGGGATGAATCCTTCTAAATGTAGATTTTCCAAGCTTCGACGGTGAACGTTAAGTAGTTAAGAAGACAAAGAGGTATGTAAGGATAACCCTTCTTTCTTAAGGCATGATCCCATCGTTGTATACCTTCATGTGAATTCCATATTGTCTTCCAAAATGACTTCATTCTTAGAATCACTAAGGCTCATGATTCTCGATAATCTCATGATACCATTGGTCTCATCCTATAATAGTTGATCCTCTAAGAAAGGATATAATGAAGTAATGGTGACGATGATAATGTTGAGGATACGTATGTACCTATATATATATATATATATATATATATGCATCAAAGTATGACTATTAAGAACACTGAGCTTATATGGCCAGGTATGATATCTATCGCGCGCACACCACTTCAATTAGGTACGGATAACACTGAGCCTTGGTAGGGCCGAGTACGTATAACACCAAGCTTTATTATGGTTGGGTACGTAAGACACCGTACCTCTATGGTCGGGTATGATACTACTATAAGTATAAATGTATGACATGGAAGGTTCCCATTAGAAAGAGGGTAAGTAAATATAATGAACAACGCTAGAGGTGTAAATGGTTTTGTCCTCCCATGACTCTTCTATCTTATGTTATTTTCTCATGCTTCCATTATGCTATTGATTATGCTTTGCATACTCAGTACATTATTCGTACTAATGTCCTTTTGTTTGTGAATGACTGCGTCGTACCGCATGTGGACGGGAGATAGACTTTATCCTTGAGGCAACTTATTCGAGATATTGCTTAGAGAGCTCCGTTTGATCCGGAGAGCATGCAGGGGTGGAGTACTATTCTTTTGTGTATATATGGGCATGGTGGGGTCCTGTCCCATCCTTATGATAATGTTTCATACTCTTCTTAGAGGCTGGTAGACAGTCCTGTATAGTAGATGTCTTTGGCCTTGTCGGCTCATATTTTGATATATTATTTTGTTAGCCTCGTCGGCTTGTGTATATGTATATGGGAATAGTCATTCACGTTGATATATAAAAGTGTTTTAGCCGTTGGAAATGGTATTATTGAGGCATAGAATTGTTAATAGGCCATGTGGCTCACCTAGGTATGAATGTGAATGTACGATGAGAGGTGCCCGGTGGGTTAGCTCCGTGTGCCCGTCATGGTCCTCCGGTTGGGTCGTGACAAAAGTGGTATCAGAGCAGTTCCGTCCTAGGGTCTGTCTACTAGCCGTGTCCAGTAGAGTCTTGTTTATTGGTGTGTTGCAGGCCACACTTACAAACAGGAGGCTGCGGGCATTTCTAGGAATGAATGACCTTCTTTCTTTATAAGATCGTGCGATAGAGACATGATGTAAGGATTTCTTTTCCTTTAACCGTGTGTTATGTAATTCAGAAATGCCTGTGAATAGGAAAGCTACGGCAGCCCAAAAGGGCAAGACAGTGGTAGAAAAGAGGGCTGAAAGAGTACCGCTAACGAATATAAAGGAGGGTGAGTCCCAGAATGTGGTTCAATCTCAGTCCTCTCACTCGTTGCCTATTTCTGAGGAGCATGAGGGAGCCTCCGCCCTAGCTCCAGCACCCCCAACTCTTCCACCAGCGGTTTCGGGCCAAGAGGTGAAAGAGGCTATTCAATTATTGACTCGGTGGTTGCGCCGGAGGCCAGTATGTGTGTCACGTACTATGGGCCGTGACGGTGCCGGAGCTAACTACTGAGCATCGCTTATTATGCTAACTATCATACTTAACCTATCATATATCATTTTCAACACAAACTTATCATAGAACGATCTCCGAATATCTCCCAAAACATATATAAGCATAGGTTCATAAGGCTACAAAATGATATACAAAGTCTACGATGAAGAAGTCACATAATAACTACAACCCACACATAAGTATCTAAGAGCCTCTAACTGAATTGCTGAAGTCATAAGGACGGGACAGGACCCCACCATGCCCCTGATATGTACACAAAAGAATATACCAATAGGCTGCACCTCCGGAGTAATGGGGTGCTCCTGTACAACTGCTGAGTAAGCTCCTAAGCGTCTGCGCTATCTCCCTCTTGTTATATCCTGCATTTCGTACATTGGGACAATCCGGGTTAACTACGATAAGTTAGAGACAAAACCATTCCGGGATATGAAGTCGGGACGTTTGACCTTCGATTTGTTTTGAGACTTAATTTGTTCATAATTTGTTGGCATGGAACATTTAGGAAAATTTGGGACCAAAAAGTAGAATATTTGGAAGTTGAAAATCATGCAATTGAGGCCTTGTGGCCGTGTGGCTTTGAAAAGGTCCCACACATGTTGTGGCCAATTTTAATTAGTCCAACGACCCATGTGTGGGCCAAGGACACTTATTGCAACTCCTATAATAGCACAAAGGATGAATACTAAGTCATCTTTTACCATTCCAAACACTTAGAAAAAAATAAGAGAAGTTGAAGAACAACATCGAAACCTCTCGGCCAAAGAGGGAGAAAAAATCAACTCCAATTCTAGCCATTCCAAAATTATTTCTTTGATGCAAATCCACTAATTGGAGGTCCCTAAGTAGCGTGGAAGTGTTGTTTGGGTTATCAAACCATCCGTTGTGTAGATCGCAAACCCTAGCTAGTTGTGAAGTTGAAGGAAGAAAGGAAAGATTTAATCATGTTTTATGCGTTATGAATGGTGTATGCATGTTGTAGTATGTTAATATGGATGAAAATCATGAAATATGGTATGTTGGAAGTGAGGCCGTGTGTGTGCTGTGTGGCCGTTTAGGTGTGTGTGTTGTGTTGTGTTGAAGTAGTGAATTAAAGTCTAGTTAGCATGTTTGATTGTTGTAGAGTGAAGAAATGGATAAGAATCGTTAGTATGTGTATGTGTTATGTTGGCCGAAAATGGGTCATATTATATGACAATGAATGGATCAATTCTAATAAGTGTTTTGGTTATTGTCTTTATGGATTCTATGATGAGAATGAGAGTTTAATGACTCGAGTTGATGTTGTAAGTGTCGCGGGCTGATTTGAAGATTATTGTGCATTTGATGTAATTTGTATACTGATGAAAATAGCATTGTTAGAATGTGAATTGTTGGTGTAAATCATGATTTGGAAGTGAGGGAGGTGTTATAATGGTGTTCTCGGGTTGGGGACTGTTTTCGGGTGAGTTGGAGTATTATTTGGGATGTTGGAAATGTTGTATGAATTGCTTAGAATGTCTTTGAATATTGTGGGTAAGGGTTCGGGTTAGTATTTGAATGTATAAGCGTTGATGTTGGCTTGAAGGTAAGTCGTTGAATTGAATATGTTGAAAGTTGTTGAATGATGAAAAAGAGAGTTATTAATGTTGTATTGCCTTTCGGATTGATTATTAATGTTGCTAGGTTGGTTGTTGTTGTTGTTGTTGTTGATTTGGCGAGTTGAATTCTCGGGGTTGGTGTATTTTCGGGAAGTGCTGCCAAATTTTCGTAGAATTATGTGTTAGTTTGGAAATGAACTCTAAATGTCTATAGTAACGTTGGTATTTAATGATATTGTGTAGATTTTGGAGAGCCCGAGACGGGGTTGAGTTTGGAGTGACTTGGAGAGCGGACGAGGTATGTAAAGCTTGGCCCTTCCTTCTTTTGGCATGCCTTAGTCGTAAATAGGCTATGACACGAGCCTCGAGGAAATTCTACTCTCGCGATCCGACCATGTCTGTGATTCTTATTTGTTTATTGGTCTTCGTATGCTTGATAAGATGAAATATTGGCCTTATGTCTTTTGTATAACTAAGTTTCAAAAGTTGCCTAAAAGTTTGGTCTTTAAAAGAATTTTGTTTCTAAATGATTCGAAAACTACGAAAGTCCGTAACTTTCACGGATGAGAACCGGATCGCTTCGATATGCTCAAAAATGATTCCATGATGTATGATGACTATGTTTTCCATAGGCGGGCCCGGCTCGGTCGACACCCGTTCGTGGGTCCCGCGACTTTCCTTATGTACTTCGACTACTTTTGAAAGGATATGACATGACTAGTATTCCGATTTCAAGTACGATCAGTTTACTTATCTTTTGAGTTTTTAATAACGATTCATAACAATATATGATGACTATGATTTTCGTAGGCGGGCCGGATTGGGTTGACGCTCGTCCGGTCCCGCGACTTCCTTCTGTATAATTCTGATGGCTTTTGAAAGAATTCAATATGACTATCTTTCCGACCCCCGAATATGATTACTTATTTATCGATCGAGTCTGAAACAAGGATTTTTATGTATGTGATTTTGATACGTGCTATGATTTCTGAAGTTCGGTCTGATATGTTCCCGAGTGATATTCGGAAGAAAAATGCGATTTGACTATTTGTTTTGGCTTGTAAATGATGGTTCGTTGTGATTACCATATTAAGTCTTTGAAATTATTTTAAATCGTATTTGGTCACTCATAACTACGTTCGTGTATTTGGTTGTTACATTTTTTCGCCAAGTCCCTGGTCGGTTATGTTATTATGCGCACTATCTTGTATTACGAAGTATGATGTGTCCGGTTCGCCGAGCCTCTTTTTGGCCGGGAACCGTGTATATATTATGGTGTTACGATGTGTTCGGTACACCGTAGCCCACTGGTATAGCGTATATGTGTTACGTTATATGTTATATGTATGGATTAGGAATATGCTCGGCTAGGAATCGGAGGCAGGTGGTGGGGCAAACCCAGTAGTTAGGTAACATTCCACACTGGTTTAGGCCAATCCCACATTGGTTTAGGCCGATCCCACATTGGTTTAGGCCAATCCCACATCGGCTAATGGCATCTCATATGATCGACTATGATGTGTTACGGTATGTATATGATGATCATTATGTTTGCCTTTTGTACTACATATGTATGATTTGTATGTCGATAAAGCTTTGGTATTTCGGTTATTGTGTCTACTTTACCGTACTTTGTTTCGATCATGACTCGGGCATTTCTTGTGCCTTCACTTTGCATACTCGGTACATATTTAAATGTGACCCCTTTCTTCGGGGGGCTGCGTTTCATGCCCGCGGTACGGATACGCGTTTGGGTAATCCACCGGCGTAGGATTTCCATTCAATGTCGTTGAGTGCTCCTTTATTCGGAGCCAATATTTTGGGTATATACTCTTCCGATGTACATGATTATGTTTATTCAGGGTACGGCGGGGCCCTGTCCCGTCATCTGATTCTGTTGTTCCGTATTAGAGGTCTGTAGACATAGATGTGGGTTATGTACAGTTTTGTTCGGACGCGTTGTGTGAGCTGTATTTGGGCGGCCCATCCGCCGTGGCAGCCTTGTCGGCTGCGTGTATGTATGCTTTGATATGTTATGTATATTATGATAGCCTTGCCGGCTTCTGTACAGTATATTGGTTTGTATGCGTCAGTTTGGAGCCACGTTTGAAATTCGTAAATGTATGAGTCGTTTGTGTGCCGAATCTGGTTAATGAGCGCGTATGGGTGCCCAGCTCGGGCACTAGTCACGGCCTACGGGGTTGGATCGTGACAGAAGTGGTATCAGAGCGGTTCGTCCTCGGAATGTCTACAGACCGTGTCTAGTAGAGTCTTGTTTATCGGTGTGTTGTGCACCACGTCTATAAACGAGGAAGCTACGGGGCATTTAGGATGTTATCTTTCCTTCGATCTTAGATCGTGCGATAGAGCTGTGTTATCGGGATGACTTTTCTCGACAAAATGTTATGTTTTCGACGATGCCTCGAGGAAGGCCACGGCCGCCGAGAAGGGCAAGTCTACGGCGGCCGAGCCGAGACCGGCGGGGCCGGATAGCTACTAGGGCCCGTGTGCGGCTTCGAGCCGGAGATTGTGCCTCCGACGGCTAGTTCGGCTACTGCCCGTGTCGAGGGGCTTGGAGCGGCGGCGCTGCGGATCGAGGGCCACCACCGCCGCCCCCGAGGTTCGAGTGCCCGGAGCCTCGGCTCCTCGACCCGGGGGCGGAGGATCGGGCGATGCGGAGATGCGGTCGGTTATTGACCGAATTGATGGCGGCCCGAGGTTCACGGGCACGGATCGGGGGGTGATCGTGCGGATAGATATGACGATCGTCGAGGGCCCGTGATTTTCTGCTTTGTGGGCCCACGATTTTTCGGGTCAAAGCCCGCAGAGGACCCTCAGGAGTTCATCCGGCAGATGCAGCGTACACTGCGATTGATTAGTGCTTCCGAGACAGAGTCGGTTGAGATGGCATCCTATCGGTTGCACGATGTAGCGGCTAATTGGTATGAGTCTTGGATGCTGTCTAGAGGCGAGGGTGCCCCTCCAGCCGTATGGAGCGAGTTTACAGAGGCCTTCCTGGCCCATTTTCTACCTCCGAGAGATGAGGCGGGCCGGGGGGGTAGACGATTCTTGCGCTTGTTGAGGGCGGGGGGCGAGGTGTCCGGGAGTATAGTACGGGTTTGATTCGGCGGCCGGATATGCGCCCGCTTACATAGGCGATATGGTGACCGGATGCCCGGTATGTGATAGGGGTGGATGACTACTTGGTTGACGGTTGTACGGTGATGGCGGCGGTCGGGGATGGACATCGCACGGATTCGAGCACATGCCCGGGGTATGGAGGAGCGACACGAGGGGCGTCGGCCGATAGAGATTATGATGGGGGCCGGCCCGAAGGGGCTAGATGCGGGTGATACGGAGAGTCTCGAGGCGAGGGCGGCCTCGGCGGCCTAGCACCACTTCCCGGCCCGGCCACGAGTACACCCCCCGGTTCACCGGCGGGGAGATCGGAGGTGCGGGATATTCGAGGGCGGAGCCGCAGCTCCCGGGGTTTCGGGCTCACGGTTGGACGAGGGTTCCGGTGAGTCGGATGAGGCCGCCCAGACCTCTGTGTTCCTGCGTGGGAGGCATCACCGCAGGGAGTGTTATCGTTCCACGGGCGCTTGTTTTACTTGTGGCGGCCAGGGTCATTTTAAGAGAGAGTGTCCATACAGGGGCGGCCCAGGTGGTGCAGCCCAGTTCTTGAGTCAGTTACCGGTTCGTCTTCGCCTTCCGTAGCTATGCGCCCGATGGGGCGGGGCATACCGACGCCAGCAGGCCGTGGCAGAGGCCGTGGCGGAGCCCCCAGTTCTGGCGGTCCATCGAACCGCCTATATACGTTGACCCGTGGACAGGATCAGGAGGCGCCACCCGATGCGGGAACAGGTACTTTAGACTCTTTAATTGGTTATCTTTGATTGATGTATGAATGTTTGTGATAATTGTAAAAGAAACTCCCCCGAGTGTTTATAAGATCCCGTAAGGCTAATTTAACATTCGAGGACGAATGTTCTAAAGGGGGGAGGATGTTATATCCTGCATTTCGTACATTGGGACAATCCGGGTTAACTACGATAAGTTAGAGACAAAACCATTCCGGGATATGAAGTCGGGACGTTTGACCTTCGATTTTGTTTTGAGACTTAATTTGTTCATGAATTTGTTGGCATGGAACATTTAGGAAAATTTGGGACCAAAAGTAGAATATTTGGAAGTTGAAAATCATGCAATTGAGGCCTTGTGGCCGTGTGGCTTTGTAAAAGGTCCCACACATGTTGTGGCCAATTTTAATTGGTCCAACCCGTATGTGGCGCCAAGGACACTTGTGTCAACTCATATAATAGCACAAAGGATGAATACTAAGTCATCTTTTACCATTCCAAACACTTAGAAAAAATAAGAGAGAGTTGAAGAACAACATCAGAACCTCTCGGCCAAGAGGGAGAAAAACCAACTCCAATTCTAGCCATTTCAAAATTATTTCTTTGATGCAAATCCACTAATTGGAGGTCCCTAAGTAGCGTGGAAGTGTTGTTTGGGTCATCAAACCATCCGTTGTGTAGATCGCAAACCCTAGCTAGTTGTGAAGTTGAAGGAAGAAAGGTAAGATTTAATCATGTTTTATGCGTTATGAATGGTGTATGCATGTTGTAGTATGTTAATATGGATGAAAATCATGAAATATGGTATGTTGGAAGTGAGGCCGTGTGTGTAGTGTGTGGCCGTGTAGGTGTGTGTGTTGTGTTGTGTTGAAGTAGTGAATTAAAGTCTAGTTAGCATGTTTTGATTGTTGTAGAGTGAAGAAATGGATAAGAATCGTTAGTATGTGTATGTGTTATGTTGGCCGAAAATGGGTCATATTATATGACAATGAATGGATCAATTCTAATTAGTGTTTTGGTTGTTGTCGTTATGGATTCTACGATGAGAATGAGAGTTTAATGACTCGAGTTGATGTTGTAAGTGTCGCGGGCTGATTTGAAGATTATTGTACATTTGATGTAATTTGTATATTGATGAAAATAGCATTGTTAGAATGTGAATTGTTGGTGTAAATCATGATTTGGAAGTGAGGAGGTGTTATAGTGGTGTTCTCGGGTTGGGACTGTTTTCGGGTGAGTTGGAGTATTATTTGGATGTTGGAAATATTGTATGAATTGCTTAGAATGTCTTTGAATATTGTGGGTAAGGGTTCGGGTTAGTATTTGAATGTATAAGCGTTGATGTTGGCTTGAAGGTAAGCCGTTGAATTGAATATGTTGAAAGTTGTTGAATGATGAAAAAGAGAGTTATTAATGTTGTATTGCCTTTCGGATTGATTATTAATGTTGCTAGGTTGGTTGTTGTTGTTGTTGTTGTTGATTTGGCCGAGTTGAATTCTCGGGGTTGGTGTATTTTCGGGGAAAGTCTTTTGCCTAAATTTCGTAGAATTATGTGTTAGTTTGGAAATGAACTCCTAAATGTCTATAGTAACGTTGGTATTTAATGATATTGTGTAGATTTTGGAGAGCCCCAGGGTTGAGTTTGGAGTGACTTGGAGAGCGGACGAGGTATGTAAAGCTTGGCCCTTCCTTCTTTTGGCATGCCTTAGTCGTAAATAGGCTATGACACGAGCCTCGAGGAAATTCTACTCTCGCGATCCGACCATGTCTGTGATTCTTATTTGTTTATTGGTCTTCGTATGCTTGATAAGATGAAATATTGGCCCTTATGTCTTTTGTATGACTAAGTTTCAAAAGTTGCCTAAAAGTTTGGTTTTTAAAAGAATTTTGTTTCTAAATGATTCCGAAAACTACGAAAGTCCGTAACTTTCACAGACAGAACCGGATCGCTTCGATATGCTCAAAAATGATTCCATGATGTATGATGACTATGTTTTCCATAGGCGGGCCCGGCTCGGGTCGACACCCGTTCGTGGGTCCCGCGACTTTCCTTATGTACTTCTGACGACTTTTGAAAGGATATGACATGACTAGTATTCCGATTTCAAGTACGATCAGTTTACTTATCTTTTGAGTTTGTAATAATGATTCGGTAATATATGATGACTATGATTTTCGTAGGCGGGACCGGATTGGGTTGACGCTCGTCTCGTGGTCCGCGACTTCCTTCCTATATAATTGATGGATTTTGAAAGAATTCAATATGACTATCTTTTCGACCCCCGAATATGATTACTTATTTATCGGTCGAGTCTGAAACAAGGATTTTTATGTATGTGATTTTGATACGTGACTATGATTTCGGTTCGGTTTGATATGTTCCCGAGTGATATTCGGAAGAAAAATCTGATTTGACTACTGTTTTGGCTTGTAAATGATGGTCCATTGTGATTACCCTATTAAGTCTTTGAAATTGTTTTAAACTGTATTTGGTCACTCATAACTCTGTTCGGGTATTTTGTTGTTACATTTTTCGCCAAGTCCGGGTCGGTTATGTTATTATGCGCACTATCTTTGTATTCGGGTATGATGTGTCCGGTTCGCCGAGCCCCTTTTTGGCCGGGAACCGTGTATATATTATGGTGTTCTGATGTGTTCGGTACGCCGAGCCCCTTTCGGTCGGGTACAGCGTATATGTGCTACGTTATATGTTATATGTATGGATTACGGAATATACTCGGTTGGAATCGGAGAAGCCGGTGGTGGGGCAAACCCAATGGTGGGGCAAACCCGGTAGTGAGGTAACATTCCACACCGGTTTAGGCAATCCCACATCCAATCAACGTTGGTTTAGGCCAATCACATTGGTTTAGGCCAATCCCACATCGGCTAATGGCATCTCATATAATCGACTATGATGTTATGATGTGTTACGGTATGTATATGATGATCATTATGTTTGCCTTCTGTACTACATATGTATGATTTGTATGTCAGACGTAAGAGCTTTGGTATTTCAGTTATTGTGTCTACTTTCTGTACTTCTGTTTCGATCATGACTCGATTATTTCTTGTACCTTCCGCTTTGCATACTCGGTACATATTTAAATGTGACCCTTTTTCTTTGGGGGGCGTTTCATGCCCGCGAGTGCGGATACGCGTTTGGGTGATCCACCCGCGTAGGATTTCCATTCTGTTGTTCGAGTGCTCCCTTGTTCTGGGAGCCAATATTTTGGGTATATACTCTTCGATGTACATGATTATGTTTATTCGAGGTACGGCGGGGCCACGTCCGTCATCGGTTGTTCCGTATTAAGTCCGTAGACATAGATGTGGGTTATGTACGGTTTTGTTCGGACGCATTGTGTGAGGGGCGTATTTGGGCGGCCCATCCGCCGTGGCGCCCTTATCGGTCGCGTGTATGTATGCTTTGATATGTTATGTATATTATGATAGCCTTTGCCGGCTTAAATACGGTATATTGGTTTGTATGCGTCAGTTTGGAGCCACGTTTGAAATTCGTAAATGTATGAGTCGTTTGTGTGCCGAATCTGGTTAATGAGCGCGTATGGGTGCCCAGCTCGGGCACTAGTCACGGCCTATGACACCTGTCTACCTGTGGGCATGAACACAACGTCCATAAAATAAAAGGACGTCAGTACGAACAATGTACTGAGTATGTAAGGCATATACGTTAACATAATAAGGAAATATAGAAAGCATAAGAAGGAACGATAACTGTAACTGCTTGCCTCTTGAGGCGGAGTCATGCATGCTCATTTTTACCTTTAAACATATCACATATACATGCATAAACTGCCTGAATCAATAACATCATTAGCCCGCATCCGGGGTAACCATTTCACGCCGCCCACTAGTGGTGCTGCCCATGCCATATAGGCACGGCGTAATCATTCATAAGCCGCCCACTACGCCCACCGTAGTGGTGCTGCCCAACCGTGTAGGCGCGGTGTAATCTTACATATACATAAGCTAAAGCATGCATGGGAGCTCAAATAAAAGCTATCAATCTATCGGAGTGACGTAAGGTTGGAAACCTCCGATTACATTATGAAACATCATCATCGCTACGCCTCGCCTTAAAAGAACTAGTATCATGAGGTGAGGCAATAACAAGGAATTACATCAATGGATCATAAACATAGGATTATCATGCTCATGAAAGCATCATTATCATCATCATTATCATGGAATATATCTCATCTCTACCTCACAAGGAGCTCTTAAGGATCTTTGACTTCTATCTTTAAGGATGTAAGAAGGTCATTGGAAATATAGGGAAGAAATCACAATGTAAGAGTCATGCCTTTGAAAGAAGGGAAATAGCCTCACATACATTTATATCTCTTTAACTCTATCGTCTATTTGTTTGCCTTTCAAGCTCGTGATTCCACCTTCAAGAGAATTTGTACTAAGATTAGACAACCGGAAACATACTTAAGCTTAAGCTTAAGCAACTAAGAGTTAATAACAATTTGGCGACATTTCCTTTGTTTCGACAACTTCTTCCATAAAATAAGACAACTCCCAAACATCAATAAGAGCAGCCATAATAACATAATCAATAAATTCTTCAAGTTAAACATCGTTTACTTCTCCAATCCACCTTCAAAGTCATCCATAACCATACCTATAATACAACATCATATTTATTCTTCACATAACACTCTATTCATCCCCATACAATATTCCTTTAACATCATTTATATTATTCATCACAAAATTGTACTCATAACATGTCAAGAACTATAATTCAAGTCAAGTCATTCTTCAAGAATGTCACTATTTCCATATTTGCACTCCATATTCTTCATCCTTCCATAATCCAAGTCTTTCAACCACTCAATATTCTTGATAACATGAATTGAACATAAAACTCACCTTTGATGATGTAGAAATAGACTTTGGATGATAATACTTCACTTAGAGAAAAACCCCACTTCAATACAAAAGGACTTCTTGATCTCCCCAAACCCTAGTAAGCATCCACACACTTGATTTTACTAATTCTTGGTGTTTAACCCTTAATTTCCCTTGGATATATGATGATATGATGTGAGGAATATTCTAGAGCTTTCAAGACTTAGAGAGAGAATGAAATCTGAAAATTATGGACAAGGGTCGTATATTTATAGCTGAAACCAAAAAATTCCAGAGAGGCGGTTTGACGGCAGGGGTCTGGCCGACCGTTCGTCGACTCGCACCTGCAAATACCTGATCGCAGAAATGCAGGGACGATATGTCGATGACCCCTCGACCGTGACTGGTGCCTGCAAATTACCAGGAATACCTGCTGGTACACTTGTACGCGGGGTAAGACACTCTCTGCCTCAACTTTCTCCAACGAGCTCTCCTCTCTCTCCTCAAGTGTCTTTAGAATCTTAATTAGAATCATTAAGTATCCTTTTTTACTTGTAGGGACACCATAACCCCATAACTTGCGTTAGTCTGCCTACCATGCAACAATCTGAAATTCCGAGGTGTAACATTAGTTCTATTATGAACATTCATCCTCGAATGTTAAGTTCTTGAGGATTCTACAGAAATTTTGTAAGGGTTTCCCTTATAATATGGCACTACCACCCTGTTACAACAAACCACAATAACATCACCTCACATGGCTACAACACAATGGCAAGAAAATATGGCCACACACGACCAAAAACATTAACAAGGAAAGCATTACATACCTTATAATAATGGCGTCTCATCTTGAATCTCTTTCGAGGGTGGAAACAATTGCAGATATTCGGACTTCATGTCTCCTTCCGCTTCCCAAGTCATCTCCTCTAGATTATTGTTTCTCCACAAGACCTTAACCGAGGTTACCTCGTTATCTCTAAGTTTTCGTACTTGCCTATCTAGTATGGCAACCTTCTTCATTTGTATACATTTCATTAACATCATCTAAGGGCCCAAGATAGATCCTCGGAAGGATCTCCAATACATTTGCGGAGCATCGACACATGGAAAACTGGATGAACTGACTCAAGTTCTGAAGGTAAGTCTAACTCATAGGCCACTTCGCCCACCTTACGTACAATCTTATAAGGTCCAATATATCAGGGACTGAGCTTACCCTTCCTGCCGAATCTCATTACACCTTTCATCGGTGACACCTTCAAGAACACCCAATCACTTATTTGGAATTCTAAATCTCGTCGGCGATTATCCGCATAAGCTTTTTGGTGACTTTGAGCTGTCAACAATCGATCTCTGATAAGCTTGATCTTTTTCACCGCTTGCTGAATCAATTCCAGACTTATCAATTATATCTCCCCGACTTCAAACCATCCAATTGGCGACCTGCATTTCCTTCCATACGGAGCTTGATACGGAGCCATCTGGATGCTGGAGTGATAACTGTTGTTGTAGGCAAACTTAATAAGCGGGAAATGATCATCCCAATTGCCCCTGAAATCCAATACACATGCCCGCAACATACCTTCTAAGGTTTGAATAGGACAAAATGTCCATCAATTTGTGGATGAAATGTTGTGCTGAGTCTCACTTGAGTGCCCAAACCTTCTTGAAAGAATTTCCAGAAATTGGCCGTGAATTGCGCTTGTCACGACCCAAACCCATGGGACGTAACAAGTGCCCGACCACTACTGGCCAAGCACCCCTATTCTTGCATTTACTTCTCATTGACTATCCTGGGCCCGTACACAATCTGCAACTGAGCTGTACTGTCTCCCGAACAATCAACATAAAAGACACCATATCGGGAACTCATGACCAACACATATATATAAACACAAATTCTAGGGTAAAAGTTGATTATTTATGGTGCTACATATATACCGTACAACAAAATGAGAACTCATCACCAATATCACATATATATAAACAGAAAGGATAGGACAAGGTTCTCGCCGTACCCATATATGTACGGAATAACATTATTGATGGTGATAAGGTGGATCATAGCGTACCGACCGCCGCGAGGGGACCATAAAAAGTAGCGAATCGTCCGACATATGAACGTTAAGGGTCCACAAGAAAGGACAAAATAGTGTAAGTATGCAAAAATAATACCATAAGATCATTAAGAGACGTAAAGCACAACATAGAGTAAGGAAATACCTATCTATTTGCCTAGGAAATGATCATACGCACTTTAACTTTTGAAACAATATATAAATATTTACAAGTAAATTGCCCGACCATAGAGGTAAAGGATTTGGCACATCTTGGTGCATTATTGGTGTCTGTGCCTAGCGTCCGGTTAATCATAAAATGTTTTAAACGTCAGATGCTAGTCTATATTAAAATACATACGCAATTATAAATCATGCATGAAGCCCAAGTGAAAGCTATAACTCTATCGAGTGACGTAAGGTTTTAACCTCCGATTATATTATGGAATAATCATCGCTCTATCTCACCCCCGAAGGAACAATTCATAAGGTTGCGAGGCCAACAACAATGAATAAAATTGAGAAAGTTAGGAAAATAGTTCAATATTCTCATAAAAATATCGATTTCATAACTTGAGACATTTATCTATAAAAACATCATCGTACTCATTGTAGAAAATATTCTCACTCTTAACGTCATCATTATCATATAAAACATCTTATCTTCTTTACGCTTATAAAGCATACCCATCTTTAGCATTATAAGAAACTGAATCATGAATCTCTAACTTTTTGCGTATAAGGACATATGGAAAACATATATGGAATCACAACACAAGAATCATGCATAAGTGACTAGCCTTAACATACCCGGTTCGACCTCCTATTAGCTACGCTTATGCGTCCGAGCTCGCAACTATACATTTAAGAGGATTTACACTAACGTTAGCCTTGGTTGTTGCACACTTGTTCCAAGTTTCAAATCAAACTATTATATATTTTCACTAAGCATTTCCCCTATTTATATGCCTATCCCGAATTCTCAATTCAACAACTAACAACAACAATAATACCAATATTATCCATAATATTTTCAACTCCAAAATATTCAATAGAACAGCTCATATGGTATTTGTCACATATTTCCACCACAAAATTATTTTATAACCATTTAACAGCTCCATCTCCGTAAGTAAACCAAGATTAACGTTAATAACAAGAGATCCATACCTTTATCTCGATAAAAATGCTATATCTTCACTCCTCCACCTTGAGCTTAAGCCACAACGTGCTATTGTACAATATTTTCGTTGCAACTATACGCCGTCTGGATCAGAATTTGGGAATTATACCTGGTTTCGGGTTAAAACGTTAATGGTGGAAAGTTAGGGAATATTCTGGAAGGTTTGGGGAGGCTTGGGTGTGGTTTGGTTGAAAAATAAGGGGGCCTCTCCTTTTATAGAACAGTCCAGGTGTTCGCCAGACCGACATAAATTAACATATACGCCGCGACCGCGCCAAAACAAATTGGATGCAAGCTTGGCTTAATTTTTCTGACTGCGCGTTCGTTCAGTAAAAAAGCCATAACTATTGATCTTGATATTGTGTGAAGGCCCACGAACTATGGTTGGAAATCTAATTCAATTAGCTACAACTTTTATTCTTTGTGTGTTTCCAAATTACAAACTTATAATATCGTTTTGGTCCCTCCAAGTCAGATCATCCGAAAATGTTTCGTTAAATCATCTCTTTGGAGGGCTTGTGCCCATATTTGGCTTAAGGGTCCTTCTTAGGACTTTCTCAACTTCCCATGTACTACTCATGTATCTCTTTATATTTCCTTTATAAAACTTCGGCGTGTGGGCCCCACTTAGCTTACAGCAACGCGGGCTTTTTGTCTAGTGACATATGAACCAATTCACCCCATATGGTCTCTAAATGTCATATGTATATATATATATATATATATATATATATATATATATATATTCTTATGATCAAGTCACATAATCTTCATTCCTAATCCTTGCATGACTTTACCCTTCTTCCGAGCTCATACCAGTTAGCCTACGAATCTTGGCAAATTACAGAATTTTTTATAACATTCTTCCCCCTTAGAAACATTCGTCCTCGAATGTTGTAGTCCGAGGATACCTTTGCCAACCCACAACATCTTCTTTAATCCTTTAGAACAGTTATTCTCCCTTTTAGAGTCCGATTACCATTTGCTTAAACTATAACTTGGGTCAATCGCTTCTCATTCTTCCTTAACCCTTTTTATTGCCTTCAGTTAACTTATTTCACTTCGTTGCCCTCCTGTTGTTACACCTCGGAAAATTTCCCGTTGGTACGCAAGTGGACGAACTAGTGATGAGTGCGAGGAGTGCGAGTGTATAGTGTTTCATGGGCAATGTATGTAAATGGATGGGAGCGAATAGAATAAAAAGTCTAGAAATGTGGAAAGTTGAAAGTTGGCAAAACTGCCCAGGAGTCGTGAAGTCCAAATACGGACCGTAAAGTGGAATACGGTCCGTAAACTGCCATGCAAGGCTTCGAGTTTCAACTTTCTGCCAGTGGAGAAATGGTTAAAAACGACCTGGTGGACGGACCGTAAAGTGAAATACGGCCCGTAAACCATGGTCGTAAATCACCATGCATGCTGCCAAAGTTTCTGGTTCTGCTTAAGGTTAAAAACGACCACGAGGGACGGTCCGTAAAGTGGAATACGGACCGTAAACCTCCATGGACGACCACTGTTCACCTCAGCACAGGTTTTTCAAGTCATTAAATATGAGGACCAAGACTTGTTTTATTTCATTTTCTACATTACACCACTTCTCTCTAGAATCTCTCTCTACATTTATTACACAAGTTTTCAAGGATATTTGAGGATCAACAACATTAAATAAGTGAATCAAGAGTAAAGGAAATCATCAAAGATCATCCAAGTCAAGAAATCCAAATGGAGAAAAACTAGGGTTTTGCTCAAAGAGGAGTATTAGCAACCAAGGCTTGTTCCTAAAACATCTAAGGTAAGATTCATGATCTTTACATGTTGTTTAAGGTATTTGGGAGTTGAACTACTTGGTCATTAAAAGAGAATAGCAAAAGGGGTTATGAATGATGAATAGTGACGTTTTCGAGACATAGTTGGAATTGAATCATGAATGTTGTTGGGTTGTGATATAAATGTGTTATAAATGGTATTAAGAACATGAACTAGACACTTTAAACAAATGGACGAAGTTGGGTATTATGACCATGAAAATGGGTGAATTAGAAGCAAATTGAGAAAACTAGATAAAGTGTATAATGTGAATGACTAATGGCCATTGTTACGATATTAATGAAGGTTTAAACGCTATCATTGGAAGGGAGTCGTACAAGCATAGAATAGTGTGACAAAAAGGTATGTGAGGCTAACCCTTCTTCCATAAGGCATGGTTCTTGGCCGATTTCCTAATTCCTCTATATGAGTATGTTGTTTCCAAATGATTGATATTCCGAGCTCATAAGCTCACGATCCTTGATATATACTACGATTGTACTACGCACCTCATGCGACGAGTAAGCCTATAATGATGACGTTAATAATAATGATGGAAAAGATGCCTACGGGCTATTAGGCGTATGTGTGCCTATGAAGGGCTATAATGAAACCTCGGGCCTATGGTGCCGGGTAGAGTATATGTTTATATTTATATATATGTATGAATATGTATAGAGTATGCATACGACGACGTAACGCGCGCACACCTCTGCAGAAGGTACGGATAACACTGAGCCTTGGTAGGGCCAGTGTACGGATAACACCGAGCTCTTGGTAGGGCCAGGTACGGATAACACCGAGCCTTGGTAGGGCTGGGTACATATAACCTTGAGCCTTGGTTGGCCAATTATGTATAAAACACCGAACCTTATGGTCGGGTACGCCATGTATGTATATATGTGTACGTGTTATGTATATGATGTAACTATGTATATAATCTGAATATGAATGTGATAATACTATGTATATGAACACGAATATGAGCACAATTATGGTACGAGTACTATTATGGACTATGGATGATGACATGTGTGTACAAATATATATGAGAAAGGGAAAGTCCTTATGAAAAGCAAGTAAGTGTCATGATGATGGTATTGTCGTCTTCCCTTCTATGTTGCTGCATATGTGGCCTACTATGCTTCTATATTGATGTTGATCATGCTTACATACTCGCACATTCTTCGTATCGACGTCCTTTTGTTTGTGGACGCCGCGTCATGCCCGCAGTGCACGGGGAGACGTACTCGACCCATAGTCGTTATTCGCAGGTCGCACAACGAGCTCCATTTCTTCGGAGTCGTAGCTTTTGGTACTCATTCTTTTGTGTACATAATTACGGGCATAGCGGGGTCCTGTCCCGCTCATATGATATGTCATACTCTTAGAGGCTCGTAGTCACGTGTATGGGGATAGATGTGTCTGGCCTTGTCGGCCATATTTTTTTTTTTTTGTATATCATCTTGCTGGCCTCGTCGGCCCATGTACATTGTCGTGGCATAGACGCCCGTGATATGATATATGATGATTGTCGTCCAACATAACTATTATGGTGTACGATTAGAATGCATGAAATGATTATGGCTCACCTAGATGTTACGTAAATGTATGCGAAGGGGTGCCCGGGTGGGGTAGCACCGGGTGCCCGTCGTGCGGCCCCCGCCGGGTCGACAAAAGTGGTATCGCAGCGCTTCGGTCCCCAGGTGTGGTTACGAGCCGTGTCCGGTAGAGTCTTGGTTATGGGTGCGTTGCGCGCCACACTTATAAACGAGAGGTCGCGGACATATTTTAGGAATGAATGACCTTCTTTCTCTATAAGAATCGTGCGACAGAGCTATGATGTAAGAAATTCTCGTTCCTTAATCGTGTGTTATGTATTTCGTAAATGCCTATAAAGAGAAAGGCTACGGTGGGCGTAAGGGCAAGACGGCGGCAGAAAAGCGGGCGAGAGAGCGCCGCAAAACATTGTAGAGGAAAGTAAGTCCCGTGATGCGGCTCAATCTCGGCCCTCTCGTACAAGCCTATTTCAGATGAGGGTGAGGAGCCTCGGCCCGAGCTCCCCGCTCCTCCTTCACCGGATGCTTCGAGCCAAGATGTGAAAGAGGCCATACATTTGCTTACACGGCTTGGTTGCGGCCGGACTCGCAGGCAAAGTTCAGTGGCATGGTGATAGGGTTGTCGCGTGCAAGGGCCCGTGATTTCATTACTTTAAACCCTCCGGAATTCTGCGGGTCAAAGCCGAGGAGGACCCTCGGACTTCATTGATGGTATGTTGAGGACGCTCCGATTGATACATGCTTCAGACACCGAGTCGGTGGAGCTAGCGTCATATAGATTGAGAGGTGTCTCGATCCAGTGGTATACGGTTTGGATGGCTTCATGGGGAGAAAATGCGCCTCCCCCAGTATGGCAAGAGTTTGTTGATGCTTTCCTCCGTCATTATATGCCTCCGGAAGTTCGGCGAGCTAGAGCCGACAAATTCTTAAATTTGAGGCAAGGTGGTATGAGTGCACTAGAGTATAGTCTCCGCTTTAATACATTGGCTAGATATGCCTCGGCTATGGTAGCGGATATGGGTGATCGAGTATACCGGTTTATGAAAGGCCTAGGGCCATATTTGATGGATAAATGCTTGACTACGTCCCTACAGGATGGCATGGATATTGCACGCATTCGGGCACATGCTCGGGGAATTAGAGGAACACCCGCGTAGCGGAGAAATGAGCGTGAGCAGGATAGGGGCCATAGCAAAAGAGCTAGATCGTCGGGTTCGACGGGTGAGTTCAGAGGTGGACACAGGCAGCAGTTCCCCAGACATTCGGGCTATTCCATGACCAGTGCACCTCCACGATCTTCGGGCCAGAGATTTGATAGATCTGCTCGTTCAGGGCCGAGTCCGAGTTATTCAGGACCCCAATTCAGAGATGATTCAAAGCGCCCAAGGCCACCGGTACCACGATGTTCCCGGTGTGGGAAGATGCATTGGGGTCGATGCCGATTGGGTTCAAATGGTTGCTATTCATGTGGTCAGCTAGGCCATGTTATGCGTGAGTGCCCCTCAGTCCATGGTAGAGGCATGACCCAGCCTTAGGGCTCTGCGACCGATCTTTCCCAAGACCGTACGCCGACGGGGCCGGTTCACACGCGCCACCGGCCATGGTAGGGCACAGCGCAGCTTCCACTTCCGCCGGTCCTCAAAGACCGTATTTATGCATTGGCTGGACGCCAGGATCTTGAGTCTTCTCCTGACGTTGTCACAGGTATATTATCGGTATTCTCTCATGATGTATATGCTTTGATTGATCCGGGCTCCACCTTGTCTTATGTTACTCCATATATTGCGGGTCGATTTGTAGTTGAGCCAGAATCGATCAAACCTTTTGAGGTGTCTACACCTGTTGGTGAATCGGTACTAGCTAGCCGAGTATATAGAGATTGTATGGTTGTGATATGTGACCGTTGTACGATAGCCGACTTGCATGAACTAGAGATGGTAGATTTTGATGTCATTATGGGCATGGATTGGTTGGCTTCTTGTTATGCCAACGTTGATTGTAGAATGAAAATGGTCCGTTTCCAGTTTTCGGGAGAACCAATTTTTGAATGGAAAGGAAATACGGCATCACCAAAAGGTAGGTTTATTTCCTATCTAAAGGCAAGGAAGATGATCACGAAAGGGTGCATTTATCATTTAGTGAGAGTTCGAGATGTAGAGGCTGAATCGCCGGCTCTCCGCCGGGCCGGTGGTGAACGAATTTCCGGATGTATTCCGGAGCTCCCTGTGCCTTCCTCCCGAGCGGGAGATCGACTTTGCAATCGATGTGTTGCCGTACACACGCCCATATCTATTCCTCTCTATAGAATGGCACCGTTAACTGAAAGAGTTGAAGGAGCAATTAAAAGACTTGCTTGAAAAAGGCTTTATCAGGCCTAGTTCATCCCCGTGGGGAGCACCCGTGCTGTTTGTCCGCAAGAAAGATGGCTCTCTAAGAATGTGCATTGATTATCGCCAATTGAATAAAGTGACAATTAAGAACAAGTATCCTCTCCCGAGGATCGACGATTTATTCGATCAGCCTGCAAGGTGCCAAATGGTTCTCAAAGATTGATTTAAGGTCCTGATATCACTGTGTAAGAGTGAGGGAGAAAGATATCCAAGACGGCTTTCGTAACGAGATATGGCCATTTCGAATTTCGAGTAATGTCGTTTGGGCTAACTAACGCACCTAAGAAAAGGTTTTTATGGATTTAATGAATAATGTATTCAGGCCTTTTCTGGATCTATTCGTGATCGTATTCATCGACGATATTCTGGTGTATTCTAGATCCGAGGCCGAGCATGCGGATCATATGCGCATTGTCTTAGGAGTCCTTCGAACCCAAGAGTTGTATGCTAAATTTTCTAAATGTGAGTTTTGGTTGAACTCAGTATCATTTCTCTTCGGGCCACGTTGTCGTTGTACTCGATGGTATTCGCGTGGATAGCCAAAGATCGAGGTCCCGTAAAAACTTGGCCAAGGCCCATAACTCCTACGGAGGTTCGTAGCTTTACGGGCTTAGCAGTTATTACAGGAGGTTCGTCGAGGGTTTCTCTTCTATATCTGCACCCCTCACAAAATTGACCCGAGAAGTCGGCTAAGTTTCAATGGACGAGACAAGCTTGTGAATGTAGTTTTCAAGAGTTGAAAGATAGATTGACTTCCGCCCCGGCCCTTGACACTTCCGGAGGGATTGGAGGGATATGTCGTATATTGTGATGCTTCAGGCGTTGGGCTAGGTTGTGTGTTAATGCGCATAGTAAGGTGATTGCGTATGCTTCAAGGCGCTTGCGGAAACTTGAAAATGGGTAACTATCCAACCCATGATTTAGAATTGGCCGCAAAGGTCCATGCATTAAAGATATGGCGACATTACTTACATGGTGTTCACGTGGATATTTGGTGTCGCATCATAAGAGCCTTCAAGACATTTTCAAGCAAAGAGTTGAATTTGCGGAACGACGATAGTTGGAGTTGCTAAAAGATTATGATGTTGATATCTTGTATCACCCTGGAAAGGCTAACGTTGTGGGCGACGCTCTTAGCCGCGGATCTACGGGGATTTTATGTGACGTACGACCGAAAAAGAAAGGGGATGGCCCGGTGAGCTTCGGCGGTTAGCTAGCCTAGGAGTCCGAGTAGTGGACTCGGGTAGCGACGGAGCGACTATTCGAGTCGGCAGTTTCATCGCTAGTAGCGGAAGTAAAAGAGCGGCAATATGAGGATCCCGTGCCACTCTTGCGGACAGAGACGCGCTTGCTCGAGAAAGAGGATCATCATTTGGCATTTCAGGAGACGGGCGCTATCCGATGTCGGGGTAGACTATGTGTTCCCGATGTGGCATCTACGCCACTAAATATTGAGGAAGTGCATTGTTCCGTTATTCTATCCACCTAAGCTAAAATGTATCATGATCTTAAGTCTATATATTGGTGGGATGGGATGAAGAAAGATGTAGCGAAAATTCGTAGCCAAATGCTAGTCGTCAACAAGTGAAAATAGAGCACCAAAAGCCGGCGGATTGTTACAAGCTATAGAAATCCCAACGTGGAAGTGGGAAGTGATTAATATGGACTTCATTATAGGCTTACCCCGTACTCGACGCAAGTTTGATTCTATATGGGTAATTGTTGATAGACTCAACCAAGTCGACCCACTTCTTACTTGTCGAACGACGATATGGCAGAGGACTATGCAAGGCTTTACCTTAAAGAGGTAGTGAGACTCACGGTGTTCCAATATCGATTATCTCGGACAGAGGAACTCGAGTTTACGGCAAGTTACGGACATCTTTTCAAGAGGATTTAGGGACCCGAGTGAGCCTTAGCACAAAGATTTCACCTGATCGATGATGGGGTAAGCGGAACGCACCATCTAGACTCTTGAAGATATGTTACGGCATGTATGATAGATTTTGGAGGAAATCGGGATGATCATTTACCACTCATTGAATTTTCTTACAATAATAGTTATCATTCTAGCATTCAAATGGCACCGTATGAAGCTTTATATGGCCGTAAATGTAGATCCCCAATTGGGTGGTTTAAAATTGGAGAAGCTAAATTAATGGGGCCGACTTGGTCCAACGGGCCGTGGAAAAAGTCAAGCTCATAAGAGATCGATTGCTACGTTCAAAGTCGTCAAAAGTCCTATGCGGATAATCGCCGAAGAGACTTGGAGTTCGAGGTAAAAGATTGGGTGTTCTTGAAAGTGTCGCCAATGAAGGGCGTCATGAGATTTGGCAAAAGGGGAAGCTTAGTCCCCGGTATATAGTGGCCTTATGAGATTGTGCACAAAGTGGGCAAGGTAGCGCCGATGAGTTAGATCTACCTCCCGATTTGGAGTCGGTCCATCCGGCTTTTCCATGTCTCGATGCTTCGAAAGTGTGTTGGAGATCCTACGAGGATCGTCCCGATAAACGATGTTCAAGTTGTCACGACCCAACCCCGTGGGCCGTGACTGGTGTCCTAACTGGACACCCATACGTACATCACTCGCGTACTTAGCGTGTTAAGCAACCTAATCCCGATTAGTCATACATAGATTCATACGGATATAAAATGCATCGCACGAACATATATGTATATACATAACCCAACTTTTTACATATGCCGGGGCTTTTTTTAAACGTAAAATTTCCCAAACCACGTACCCGTACTTTCATGAAAAAGGGAAAACCCCCAACCCAAAACATGTTACGGGCCCCCCCCATACATAACAATCGAAGACGGGGGGGCCCCCCCCACCCAAAAAGCACATTAGGGACTGCCTAAAAAAGAGTTTTACCAAAAGCACCGCCCCCTGGGCGGGGGGGGGGCCCCCCCCAAATTTAAAAGGGGAAAAAAAAAAAGGGGGGGAAAAATTTTTTAAAAATTTTTTAAAATTTTTTTTTGAAAAAAAAAAAAAAAATTAAACCCCGGGTTTAAAAAAAAATTTTTGGGAAAATTTTAAAACCCCCCCGGGGGGTTTTTTTTTTTTTTTTGGGGTTGGGTTAAATTTTGGGAAAAAAAAAAGGGGGCCCCCGGGGGGAAAAAAACCCCCGGGGGGGGGAAAAAAAATTTGGGGAAAAATTTTTTTTTTTTTTTTTTGGGGGGTTTTTTGGTTTAAAAAAAAATTTTTTGGGGAAAGGGGTTTTGTGAATTTGGGGAAAAAAAAAAATTTTTTCTTAAAGGGAAAAAGGGAATTTGGGTTTTCCAGGTTTAAAAAATTTTTTTTTTCCCGGGGGGAAAAAAAAATTTTTTAAAAAAAAATTTTTGGGGGGGGGGAAATTGGGGGGGGGGGGGAAAATTTTTTTTAAAAAATTTTTATTTTTTTTAAAAATTTTGGAAAATTTTCCAAAATTTGGGAAAAAGGGTTTTTTTTTCCTTTTTTTTAAAAAAATTTTTTAAAAAAATTTTTTCCCCCCAAAAATTTTCCCCCCCAAAAAAAAAAAGGAAAAAAAGGGGATGTCCCCCCCAATTTTAAAATTTTTCCGGAACAAAAAAAAAAAGGGCCCCTTCCCCCCCCAAAAAAAGAAAAAAATTTTTTGGGGGGGGGGGGGAAAAAAAAAAAAAAATTTTCCCGGGGGGGAAAAAAAAATTTAAAACCCAAAAAAAAATTAAAAAAAAAAGGGTTTGGGTTTTTTTTTTGGGGGGGTTTTTTTAAAAAATTTTTTTTTTAAAAAATCCAAAAAAATTTTTTTCCCCAAAAATTTAAGGGGGCCCCCCCAAAAAAAAAAAAAAAATTTGGGGGGAAAAACCCCCCCCAAAAAAGGGGGAAAATTTTTTAAAAAATTTTTTTAAAAAAAAAAGGGGGGGGGGTTTTTAAAAAAAATTCCCCCCCAAAAAAAACCTTTTTTTTTAAAAAAAAATTTTTAAAAAATTTTAAAGAAAAAAAAACCCCCAAAAATTTTTCCCCTTTGGTTTTTTTTGGAACCCCCCGGGGGAAAGGTTTTTAAAAAAATTAAAAAAAATTTTTTTAAAAAAAAAAAACCCCCCCTTTTTTTTTTTCCCCCGGGGTTTTGGTTTTTGGGGGGAAAAAATTTTTGGGTTTTAAAAATTTTTAAAAAGGGTTTTTTTTGGGGAAAATTTGGGGGGGGGGGGAAAAAAAAAAAGGGGGGTTTTTTTAAAAGTTTTTAAAAAAATTTTTTTTTTGGGAAAAACAAAAAAAAAATTTTCCTTTTATTTTTAAAAGGGGAAATTTTTTAAATTTTTTTCCCCGGGGGGAAAAAAAACAAAAAAAATTTTTTTTTTCCCCCTTTGGGGTTTTTTTTTTAAAAAATTTTTGGAAAAAAATTTAAAAGCCCCCTTTTTTTTTTTCCCCCCCGGCCCCGGGGGGGGGGGGGAAAAAAACCCCCCCCGGGGAAAGGGCCTTTTTAACCCCCGGGGTTTTTTTTTTCCCCCCAAAAAAGGGGCCTTGGTTTTTTAATTTTTTTTAATTTTAAACCGGAAAAAGGAAAGGAAACTTTTTTTGGGGGTTTTTAATTCTTTTTTTTAAAAAGGGGTTTTGGGAAAGTTTATGGGGAACCTTTGAAAATTTTCCAAAAAAAAAAAAATTTTTTTTCCCCCCGTTAAAAAAGGGGGGGGGGGGCCGGGGGGGGTTCCCCCCCCTTTTTATTGGGGGGGGGTAAAAAAAATTTTTTGGGGGGGGGAAAAAGAAAAAAAAAAAAAAAAAAAAGGGGGGAAAAACCGGCCCCCCAAAAAAAAAAAATTTTTTTTTCCTTTTTTTTAAAAAAATTTTTTCCTTTTTTTTTAAAAGGGGGGGGGGGGGGAAAAAAGTTTAATTTGGTTTTTTAAAATTTTGGGAAAAAATTTAAAAAAAATTTTTTTTTAAATTTTTTTTTTTAAAAGGGAAAAAAAAAAAAGGGGGGGCCCCAAAAAATTTTTTCCCGGGGTTTTTTTAATTTTTTCTTTTTTTTAAAATTTTTCCCTTTTAAAAAATTTTTTGGGGGGGGTTTTTTGGGGGTTTTGGGGGGGGCCCCCGGGGGTTTCCAAGGGAAAAACCCCCCTTTTTTTTTTTTTTTTTCCCCCAATTTTTTTTTTTTTTTTTTTTTGGGGGTTTTTTTTCCCAAAAAAATTTTTTCCCCCCCTTTTTTTTAAAAATTTTAAAACCTT
>NW_026727036.1:0-34120 GCF_029784015.1 Lycium ferocissimum | reverse complement strand
AAAGGTTAACTCGGTAGTTACATAATCGAGAAAAATAAAGTGTTCTCTCTATATCGGAGTGGGACCCGCTACGAGAACCTTTTGAAAGTTGTTAGGACCCCGACCTACCCTAAATTATGTGATAAAGGTCGTGTGGGGGGGGGGGGTGGACACGATTATACCAGCATTAAAGCACCGAAACGCATTAAAGTTTCGAGGTTAAGCGTCGAGCCGGAAACAGTTACAGGGATGGGTGACCCACAGGAAGAATACCAAAATTTTTATAAATGTAGGTATAAAAGCCGAATAGAAAATCAGGGGTAACCTAATGGAAATCAGAACGTGCCAAATGGTTAGAAACCCCAAATGGGTCGGGTAGGCTAAGGCAGACTCGGCTGGTGAAGAAAAAGGGAATGCAATACAGTTCTGGAATTACAGTAAGTTTGAATAAGTGCCTGGAAATGTTTCGTGAGTAAAATAGTAGTAAATGTATAAGTATGCGTATGATATTCCGTCTATAACTGTACAGATCGACGGTGGGCCCCAACAGCCAGTATGGCGATATATGAAAGACATTAGCCGAACGAAATTCAAGAGACAAGAAAAGAGTGTGTTATAGATATTATGGAATAAGCGATGCGATTTTACCACAATAAGGTTAGAAGGTTTTAACACAACGCCATTTGAAAAAGAAAAGAAAAGAAAGTACTGGAAGACAAAAAGATAGTAATTGTGGCGTTGAAAAAAAAAATTGAAGGAAAGAGAGAGACCTCCCCGAAGAATTATGAGACCCCATAAGGTCAGTTGAACATTCGAGGACGAATGTTCTAAAGGGGGGGAGGATGTTATATCCCGTATTTTGTGTATTCGGAAGGATTCGAAATAAATTTGACTTGTAAGAAATAAGGTTATGTTTGATTTCTTTTCCATAGGTGTGTGTTGTTCATGACCTATTAAGGTGGAAATAGTGAGAAAGGCGAGGGGCAAAATCGGGAATTTCAAAAATTAATTTCGGGAATTACAAAACGAGGTCCACAACCAATTGGGCTAAAAATAGAAGAAGGAAACAATTTGGCCCAAAAGAGAGGAGTGGCCGGCCAAGCCTTGGCCCAAGCCCAAGTTTTAATTAGTTTTTTGTCACACCCCGATCTTACTAGGGTGTGATGGGCACCCGACCCCGTAACCGGAGCCGAGCGAACCCACTGACTCTTATTACATATATAGACTTCCTTAGACTTTTACATTAATAAGAATGAAATCGTAGTAAAAACCGTCGAATTTCTTTTGTACTTAACTCAAATCTATATTTATACGAAACACATAACATAACACTTATGACACATGGCCGATGGAGCCTTTGACGGCCGCCGACTCTCTCGTGCCCACATCTGTCTACAAAGCCTCAAACCGAACAACGTGTCATAGTACATATACTTTGACTCGGCGGCACTCCGGGACAAGTGGAGCCTACCAACTCCGCTTGGAACATCTTCTTATAATATCTTCGGACTATCTGCGTGCACTCGCGGCATGAAACGCAGCCCTCGAAGAGAGGGTCGGTCGAGCAATGTACCGAGTATGCAAGGGCGTGGATGGTAACATAGAAAGAGACGTAATCATGTGCAACAACAGTATGGAGATGTAGATATCATGTGAGAGTGTATCCCGTACGTATGAGACATATCACGTATAAGGGAGTAAGGCGTGCATATGGAACATGTCATGTGTAAAGCCGTAACACAATACGTATGGAACATATCATGTAAAGTCAGAATGGGTACATAGGGATCATATAATGTAAAGCCGTAACTTTGTACATATGAGTGCCCACGGGTTCGGATGCCATGCATGCTTGTACGGTCATATGGTATCATAGTGCCGAACAAGTCGGCTCGCCCACATAGCGCCGAAATACGTCGGCTCGCCCATAAATCCCGCGTCGGGATGATAAACCCGGTGACAGTGTGGCAATGAAACATGTTTCTCTTCCCATTCCCCACATATACATGTATTCCTTTCCCCCCCCCCATGTACATATACGGGTATGGCATGCGTGAGAGCCCAAGGAAGTCATGTATTCATCGGAGTGACGTAAGGTCGGAAACCTCCGATCACATTATGGAATAATCATGGTCGTCATGTCTCACCTTGAAGGAACGATAATCATAAGGCGAGACTATCAACGGAGAATAACATTAAGAGAACGTAGAACATGTCATTTCGTGTCATATCATATCATGTCATATCATTTCATATCATATCATATCATATCATGTCATATCATTTCATATCATATCATATCATGTCATATCGTGTCATAGACATTGTCTCATGTTTAGCATCATTCTTGTCATTGTAAAATCGTAGTCGTCGTTCTAGATATAGAAACTTTCAAAAAGAATTGTAAAACTTGGATTTGGAGAAGAATAAATACTTTGGAAAACATTTAGGAACTTTTATGAAGAAAATCATGCCTTGGAATCGAGGGATTAGTTAAAACAAGCATATTTAGTAGTCGAAATGATGTCCAAAAATTTCCTTTGACTGCAATACGGAAATAAGCCAAATGGAGCCATAGGAGAAAATTAAGGAATAGTGGGCCCACCTCGAGTCAAATGAGGCGGCGTACACAATTTACGTATAATACGTTTCATGACATGACTTATGAGAGTTTTAGGGTAAACGGATCCTATTCATGCAAGTTCTAGGTGTTTAGACAATTCTTTCAACTATTCATAAGCATTTAATTCAATTCTCTTGAATGAATAGTAGTCAAATTCAAGCTCGGATTTCTAGAATTAGAGTGGTCCCCGAGACACGTATTCATGCCTATTACATCTAAGACATGCCAAAGAAAAGAAGAGGTCGCCTTACATACCTTTTTCCGCTTCTTACGCTCCTCCAAATTCAAGTTCCAACTTCTCCAAAAATCTACATTTGGTCACACTTACCAAACATTAATTAGTGCATTTAGAATTGGATTCTTAAAATGACACTTGCTACGAAATTTCGGCACTTCCCTTTAAATACACCTCCCGCCAAGTTCAACTTGGCCAATTTCAATCAACAACACTCCCGGGAATTCAACCCGGCCAAACCATCCACTATAATGCCAATAATCATACTAACAATTTCAATAATCAACCCAAAGTACATTCTAACAATTTAATCAACATACTACTTCCTTCAAGATCTTCCAACTCCAATAAGAACATTAGCAATCCAATACTTTATAGACTAACAACATCATTTTCCATACATGCAAGAACATTGTATTCAATTCTCATTACTTCATCCCTAACCATGAAGTCCTCATTATTCATCATATAGTCTATCACAACAACAATTAAAATACTAAATGAAATTAGTTCTTCACTTCCACACAATACACACCTACACGGCTACAACTTCCACAACAATAACATAACAATTGCAACTTCCTTTCAAAGCCACTAAACCTTCACTTTCATCATAGGTTCCATAACAACATCAACTAGGATATCCAATAAATTCAATTCATCATAGCTTACCAAACAACATCATTCTAAGCCACAACAACTACACACATATTTTCATGAATTTCCATCCATTTCTATACATTATAACAACAATCAACATACTACATAAAATTAATTCATCATTTCTACACAAACAACTACTCCATTCGGCCAACACCATGCATATACATACTTCATCAATTTCATTCATTTCCACATACTCTAACATGCACAAATCGTCCATAACATATATATAAAGGAAGATTGAACACATACCTTCTTCACTTTAACTCCATTCGGCTAAGCCCACCACTTGCATAACCAATGTTTTTCTTACTTCAACAATTGCTCCATGTTAACAAGGACCTCTAAATTAGCTAGAATATTAGAAGGGAATAATTTTTGTTCATCAATTTTCCATGGCTTAATTTTTGAAGCCATGGCCGAATAGCCTACTATATTCCCTCTCTTCTTATTTTCTTTCTTTCTCCTCAATTTCTTGAATTAAAGATGACCTCTCATAATATATATATATATAGCTCTCCAAGCATGTGAGAGGCACATGCCCCCTCTCTAGATTTTTCTTCCTTTTTCTTTCTCTTTTTTTTTTTTTTTTTTTTTTTTTGTCACATGATCCATATGCCCTTCTCTAGAATTTTCTTGAAAATTAATAAAGATGACCCCTTTGTCTTCTCATGCAAGCTTTGGCCCTTTTTAAAATTTTCTTGAACTTTTGTGTGAAATTACCATTTCACCCCTAGCCTTCCACATTATTCCCATGATGCCACTTTACAAATTTTCCTTTTTACCCTTAGCCTTTCTCAATATTTCCATACCTCCAATGTTCATAAATAATATTCCTAACAACTCATACATTAAAATTATTTCAGAACATAGTCTTGTCCTTAACTTCGCAATATCCGAACGCACGAAATACGGGCTATAACATTTTCCATGTGATGAATATGCGGTATTAATAGAAGTTTCAAGAAAAATAAAGAGAAAGGAGAGCAAAAAAAAAAAAGAAGAAGAAGAAGAACAAAGCTCAAGCCATTCGGCCAAGAGCCAAGAATTTTACCCCCTTGAAATTTTGCTTCCAAAATTATTCTCTTGTGGTAATTCCACTAATTGAAGGACCCTCTTCAACGTGGTGTAGCTATTTCGGAAGATAGACCGCTTGTTTCGTCAATTTGACCCCTTGGCCAAGTGAAGAAGCTAGGAAGAAGAAGGTAAAAATTTCATTCCTTTCATCTTGAAAGAGATATGTATATGTGTTGTAGGATGTGGGAAGGAGTGTAGAACAAAAAAAAATCATGTGTTGTAGGTGTGTAAGTGTGTGGACGAAAATGATGTATTGGAGAGGAGTGATTAAAAATTTTATTTGATATGTCAATTGTGTTGTAGTGATCTTGTGGAGTAAATGGAAGAATGTAATCACAATTTGCATGAAAATTGGATGAAAAAGGATTGTAGGAAAATTTATGAACTTATGGTAAATTTATGTGATTATGAAAATGAATTGTTAGCGTGCAAATCATGATTGTTGTTAATGAATTTGGAAGGTGAAAATGTGTTATGAATATTTATGTCGAAGATTAGAAGTTTCGGATGAATTATGGTTTTGGTGGAATTTTTGTATATTTTGTAAATATTTTGTAGAATGATATGAAATGTTTCCGAATTGTGTTGGAATGATCTTGAGTAGTAAATGAATACGAAACATTGATATTGGATTGGAAGTGCGAAGTTAGATTAGAAGTTGACGCACTATATAGAAAGGAATACTATTCATGCTAGAATGTGTTGTAATTCAATTGTTGATGTTGTTGGTATTGCCGTTGGTGTTGTTGTGGTTGTTGTTAATATGTTGGCCGAGTTAAATTCTCGGGGATGGCGCATTTACAGGGGAAATGCTGCCAAAATTTATGTAGACAAGCGTCACTTTAAGATTCCACTTCTAAAGGCTGCTAATTTATATTTGGTAATTGTGACCAATTGTAGATTTTGGAATAAACGGGATTTGAATTTGGAGTAGCGTAAGGAGCGAAAAAGGTATGTAAAGCTCTACCTTTCCTTCCTTTGGCATGTCTTAGACCTAATAGGTTTGGATACGAGCCTCGGGGATGATCTTATTCCTAGAAATCCGAGTTTGAATTTGACCCTTTTCATTCATAGAATTGAACTAAGTTTTTCGTACTTTACTGAGATAATTGCTTAAACACCTATAACTTGCCAAATGGAACCGAATGATACTAAGACTTTCATAAGTGACTCCCTAAGGCTTAATGTATATAATTTGTGTCCGCCACCTCGGTTGACCCGAGGTGGGCCCACTATTTCTAAACCCGCCCCTATTGTGTTATTGACTTGTTTTTTTGAGCGATGATTAAAGGAAACTTTTAACTACTCCCTTAACTATTAAACGACAGTTATTTTAACTATTCCAGTGAGTCCTATGATATATTTTGATATGTACAAACGATCTTAAAAGTTCTACCTTGACATAATCCGTCGGAACATCCGAAGGATATTTGACACGAAATACCTCCGGTTATCCCATCGGACCTTTGATATGTTTGATATGCGTATACGATCCTAAGTTCTATTTGATTTGATTCGTAACGACAACCTGAAAGGGATTTTGACATAATAATGGCTAACGAAATCTTATTGGACGTTACGTACTTTAAAGGCTACAATCGTGGTATAATAATTCCGGTTGACCCGAGATTTGTTTTTGAGCCTTCAGATGTCGATAAATATGTATGAACATAAGTATGTCTTTGTACCACGCTTTTGGATTTACTTTCGCATCATTGTTCCGCCTACCAAATGATAAGTGTGGTAACTATTCCAATGAGTCTTATAAGATATTTGGATATGTAAAACGGTTCGAAAGGCTTTATTTTAATATCATCCATCGTGCCACCCAGATAAATATAGGAATATATATATATATATATACATTATGACTTTCGTCCGACTCTTTTGAATTGATCTGCCGGTTGGATTTGCTTCGAAATGTTCGAAAAAGCTCCGTAAAAACGTTCGTAACTTTGCGTACTAACTCCGGTCGACCCGGAACAGGTTTATGATCTCCGAATGTCAGTGAGTGTCCGTGTCTGTTGGGTTTGGATGTGCGCGCATATGGTTTCTCACTACTCTGTTCGTGCAAGTCTCAGTATGTTATTCACTGCGCCCGGGGCAGGTTCTGTTATGTTATCGTGCTCTTTCCTCTGCATTGTTCACCGCGTCCCTCTCCCCTCGCGACCGGTCTCGTTATATGTTTGTTTATGACGATACGGGGCGGTGGCCAGGATGGCATGTGATATGTTATTCACCGCGTCCCGCAGCAGAGGGCCGCGTTCTGTTACGGATATATATGACATATGATTTACCGCGTCCCTCAGTAAAGGGCCGGGATCTGTTATCCGCATATATGTTATATGATTTTGGCATGCATTGATAATTCTGTTCACCGCGTCCCTTACTAAAGGGTCGGGATCTGTTATATGCACATGTGGTATCTGTCTTCGGTATCTGATGATTCTGTCCACCGCGCCCCTTACTAAGGGCCGGGATCTGTTGTACGCCCCTATACGATTCTGATATGCACGGTTTGTGTCTGAAAGGTAAGTCTTCGACTTTACGTGTGCTCGTACTTCTTCGACCTTGGGTACCGAAATATATGATGCGTGTAATAGAAAGGCAAGCATTCGACATTCGGGTTCGTACTTCCTCCGACATACAACTTCGGTTCATACGATCCGTACTTGGGAAATGATTATTATGATATTCCTAGTCTGCACTTTTCTGACATATGACACCTGCATACGTGATTAGTGACCGGAAAATAGCGCCTTAAAAAAAAATTGGATGATGTATTTACCTTTGTACTGTTGACCCGGTATGTTCGGTTTTCTGTATTCCATGCTTTATATACTCGGTACATATTCCGTACTGACCCCCTTTCTTCGGGGGCTGCGCTTCATGCCACGCAGGTACAGACGGTTATTGTGGTGATCTGCCAGCCTAGGTGCACAGTCTGCTGTTTGGAGTGCTCCTTTGATCCGGAGCCCATCTTTTTGGTACAGATCCTTCAGTTGTACATATTTTGAGTTTATGATTATTCTGGGGTACGGCGGGGCCACGTCCGTCATATGATTCGTTGTACCGTATTAGAGGCACGTAGACATGTATGTGGGTCATGGGTCGCATTTGTTCAGTGATGTTTATTTGATTTGTGTCCGGTTTTCCCCTACACTACGTAACTTGGTCTATTTATATGTTGTAGTGTAAGTAACGACTTAAACAGTATGTTTATGATTTTCTGCGCATGAAATTCATAATATGTAACCGCAAGAATAATTTGGATAGTAAGTATGTACGGGTGCCCATGTCGGGAACTAGTCGCGGCCTGCGGGGTTGGGTCGTGACAGTTGGCCAAGGATGAAAACGAGTAATCTATCGCTTGAAACAACCACTCCACGTTAATAAGCACCCTTCAATTGGTAGGAAAACTAGGAGATATTATTTTTGGGATGAAGATTTTTGCACTTCAAATTCTCATGGTCTTGGCCGAATAGGCCCTTTAGTTTCTCCTCTCCAATTTTTCTTGAAATTTCTAGAGTTGAAGTGAAGAAATGAGATGACTTAGTCATCTTTTATTAACACTTATTTGCCAACCATGTGGCCATGGCCCACACTCCATGTGGCCGGCCACATGGCCCTTTATTTTTTTTTATTTTTTTTGAATTTTCCACTTTCCAAAAATAGAATACTTACTAAAAATGGAATTTGACCCCAAATATTTCCTTAACATTTCCATGCCAATAAAATCGTACACAACTTAAGCCTTTAAAACATACAAAAGTCTCCACTTCGTATCCCGGAATGGTCTTGTCTCCAACTTATCGTAATTCACCTATATTGTCCCGTTGTTCAAAATACGGGATATAACAGTTGGAAGTGTTATTGAATCATGTTTGAATAGTTTTGAATTGGTATTTGAACGCGTGGGCAATGATGTTGGGTTGATTATATATGTTAATTTGAACGTAATTGGAATGCCATCGCATTGTGCGAAAAAAGGTTGTTGATGTTAAAGTGCGTTTTGAATTAATGGTTGATGTTGTTAGAATATTTGTTGGTATTGTTGTTGATGAATTTGGCGAGTTAAATTCTCGGTGTTAATTTACTGGAAATGCTGCCCAAATTTTTGTAAATAAAGTGCAAGCTTAAAATGGGATTCCGAGGTGCCTACGACTAATGTTTGGTGTCTAATGACGTGTTGTAGATTTTGAGAAGCCGAGACTTGAGTTTGGATTAGCTTAGGAAGCAATCAAGGTATGTAAAGCTTGCCTTTCCTTCCGAGCACGTTTATGAGTCGTATTTTCTTTTGATGTTGGCATCCTTATATGGTCAAGCTATGGTTTATACGTCTTTTGTATGACTAAGTTTCAAAAGTTGTATAAAAGTTTGGTTTTTAAAAGAGTTTTTTTCCTAAATGATTAGAAAACTACGAAAGTCCGTAACTTTATGAACGAACCGGATCGCTTCGATATGCTCAAAAATGATTCTATGACGTATGATGACTTAAATTTTTATGGGCGGGCCGCGACTTTTCTTATGTCCTTCTGACGATTTTTGAAAGGATATGATATGACTATTATTCCGATTTCAAGTACGATCATTTTACTTATCTTTTGAGTTTGTAATAATGATTCGGTAACATATGATGACTATGATTTTCGTAGACGGGCCCGGATGGGGCTGACGCTCGTCCGTGGGTCCCGCGACCTTCTTCTGTATAATTCTGATGGCTTTTGAAAGAATTCAATATGACTACCTTTTCGACCCCCGAGTATGATTATATATTTGTCTGTTGAGTCCGAAATAATGATTCGTATACTTATGATTCCGATACGTAACTATGATTTTTGAAGTTCGGTTTGGTATGTTTCCGAGTGATATTCGGAAGAAAGTCTGATTTGACTACTGTTTTGGCTTATAAATAACGATCGTTTGATTACTCTATTGAGTCTTTCTGAATGTTTGGCATTGCATATGATTTCCTACGATTCTGCTCGTGCATTCTGTTATTACCTCTTTCGCCGAGTCCCGGGCCGGTTATTATCGTGCGCACAATCTGAAGTATGATGTGATTCCGAAGTATGATGTGATTTCGAAGTATGATGTGATATGATATATGATGTGTGACGGAGATACGGAGATATGAAACTTCCGAAGTATGATGTGTTGTGGCGCCCAGATGGAGTGGCGACCACGTTCCGTCCGCCGGGTCCCATTACGGACCGTATGTGATATGATGTGATATGTGATAACCTGATGATACGATATGAGATGTGATATGATATGTGATAATATGACGATATGATTTGATTTACCGAGTCCCTCACTAGAGGGCTGGGTACGGTATGTTATGATTATTATGTTATATATGGATCGGGCCGTATGTTCCTCGGCATTATTATGTTATATATGGATCGGGCCGTACGTTCCTCGGCATTCGGTTAATGTCAGCTCATATGATATGTTTGATTTTCCGTATATGCGAGACAGAAATGTTTTTTTCAAAAGAAAGCGAAGCATTTTGACATTCTGATTATCCTATTTGTCTTCTGAACCCCTTATGTATGATTAGTATGTTGGATGTAAGTACTTTGGTATTCGGGTTATTATGCTCACTTTCTGTACTCCTGACTTCGGTTATGATTTCGTTTTACGTATTTTCGGCTTTGCATACTCGGTACATATTTCGTACGACCCCCTTTTCTTCGGGGCCGCGTTTCATGCCGCGCGGTACCCACGGATATGAGTAGGTGATGTTAGCGAGAAGATGTTAAGAATTTGGATTGGCGAGCTCCATTTCCTCCCGGAGTTTCGCCGATATCGAATGCTTTTATATGGTATCCGGAGTTAAGTTAGAGACTTTGCGAACGGTGTCGTGTGTGCGATATGTCGGTTTTGTGAGCGGGCGAGCCGATGTATTATTATGCATTATGCTTGTAGATTTGTTTTGTAATCGGCTATGAGAGCGATATATCGGTACGCATTATGGCACGTTCGTTTTGACTACGATTTTATTTGATTTGAAAAAAGACAAAAAGTATGATGTTCTTTGAAAATTTTCCTGCATTTTGACACGTTTTGCGGGCCCCATTTTGACTATGTGTATTACGAAAGTCGGGTTCGCTCGGCCAAGGTAAGGGTCGGGTGCCCATCACACCCAATCGGATTAAGGGTGTGACACACACACACACATATATATATATATATATATATATATATATATATATATATATATATATATATATATATATATATATATATATATATATATATATATATATATATATATATATGTAGAAGTACATACACGTTCTCAACATTATCATCGTCATCATTGTTATATCCCGTATTTTGTTCATTGGGACAATCCGGTTTAACAATGATAGGTTAGAGACAAAACTATTCTGGGATACAATGTCGAGACTTTTGACCTTCGATTTCATTTTGAGACATAAGTTATTCATGAATTTGTTGACATGGAACAATTAGGGAAATTTGGGACCAAAAGTGAAATAATTGGAAGTTGAGAATTATTGAATTCATGGCCATGTTGGTCGTGTGGATGGTAGATGGTCCCACACATTTTTGTGGCCAAATTTAATTGGTCCAACACATGTGTGGGCCATGGACACATGTATAATTCATGAGAGGTCTTAAAAGATGACTAAGTATTCATCTTTCAACATTCCAACACTTAAAAAAAAAGAGGAGAAAGTTGAAGAACAACCACAACCATGAATTATACATGTGTCCATGGCCCACACATGTGTTGGACCAATTAAATTTGGCCACAAAAATGTGTGGGACCATCTACCATCAACACGGCGCTTAAAAGATGACTAAGTATTCATCTTTCAACATTCCAACACTTAAAAAAAAAGAGGAGAAAGTTGAAGAACAACCACAACCATTCGGCCAAAGGGAGGAAAAACCAAGTCCAAATTTAGCCATTCCAAAAATATTTCTTTGACGCAAATCCACTAATTGGAGGTCCCTAAGTAATGTGGAAGTGTTGTTCGGGTCATCCAACCATTCGTTGTGTCATTCGCAAACCCTAGCCTAATTGTGAAGTTGAAGAAGAAAGGTAAGAATTAATCTTGTTTTATGTGTTATGAATGGTGTATGTATGTTGTAGTATGCTAAAATGGATGAAATTTATGAAATATAATATGTTGGAGTTGAGCCGTGTAGGGTGTGTATGGCCGTATAGGTGTGTGTTGTGTTGAGATGATGAATTGATTTTATGTAGCATGTTTGGTTGTGTAGTGTGAAGAAAAGAATGAGAATCATCCACATATGTATATATGTAGTGTTGGCCGAAAATGGGCCATGTTATGTGACAAAGGATGAATTAATTCTACTTAGCGTTTTAATTGTCGTCGTTATGAATTCTATGTTGGCGATAAGAGTTTGATGACTCAAAATGATATTGTGAGTGTTGCGGGCTGATTTGGAGGCTATGGCACATTTGATGTAATTTATATATTTATGAGAATGATGTTGTTAGAATGTGAATTGTTGGTACAAATCATGATTCGGAAGTTAGAAATGTGTTATGGATGTTGTTCTCGGATTTGGGACAGTTTTCGGGTATATTGGAACATTAGTTGGATTGTTGGAAATATTGTGTGAATTGTTTATAATGTTGCTAGGTTGGTTGTTGGTGTTGTTGTTGTTGATTTGGCCGAGTTAAATTCTCGGGGTTGGCTCGGTTGGTTGTTGGTGTTGTTGTTGTTGATTTGGCCGGGAAATTCTCGGGGTTGCCTATTTAAATCTTCCATTTCCATAGAATCATGTGTTAATTTGGAAATGAACTTCTAAACGCATATAGTAACGTTGATATTTATTGATGTTATGTAGACTTTGGGCAGCCCGAGACATAGGTTTGAGTTGGACTAGCTTGAGTTTGAGTTAGCGTTGAGAGCAGTCGAGGTATGTAAAGCTTACCTTTCCTTCTTTTGGCATGTCTTAGATATGGCTAGGTTGTGATATATTATGAGCTTCGGGGGTAATTCTATTCTTAAAAATCCGAGCACGTTTACGAGTAGTATTTGCTTTTGATGTTGGCATCATTATATGGTCAAGCTATGGTTATGTATCTTTGTATGATTGATTTTCAAAAGTTGTATAAAAGTTTTGTTTTCAAAAGAGTTTTGTTCTTAAACGATTCCGAAACTACGAACGACCGTAACTTTCAAGAAAAGGCTCGGATCGCTTTGATATCTTCGCAAATGGTTCTATGACGTATTATAACTATGATTTTCATGGGCGGGCCCGACTTGAGTCGACACCCCTCCGTGGTCCCCGCGACTTTCCTTATGTACTTTGACGATTTTTGAAAGGATATAATATGACTACCTTTCTGACCTCGAGTATGATTATATATTTGTCTGTTGAGTCTGAAATAATGATTTGTATACCTATGATTCCGATACGTGTCTATGGATTAAAGAAGTTCGGTACGATATGTTCCGAGTGATATTCGGAGGAAATTTGATTTGGCTATTGTCTTGGTTTGGAAATAATAGTTCGCTTTGGTTATTCTATTGGGTTTGTAATAATGATTTGTATGCCGGTACGTGATATTGCCGCTGGGTATTTGGCCGCGGTATGTTCTGTGATATTGCCCCCGCGGTATGTTATGTGATGTGATATTGCCGCTGTTTGTAATAATATGTTCTGGATATTTACCGGGTATTTGGCCGCGGTATGTTATGTGATGTGATATTGCCGCTGGGTATTTGGCCGCGGTATGTTCTGTGATATTGCCGCTGGGTATTTGGCCGCGGTATGTTATGTGATGTGATATTGCCGCTGGATTTTGACCGCGGTATGTGGTGTGATACTGAGTCCTATACACAATTTGTTTTTCTTGAGAAAAAAATAATATAATAAATAAACATTTTGGTATTTTTGGATATGTTACTTTCTGTACTTCCGTTTCTATTATGACTCGATTTGATTCTTTGTATTTGTTGCTTTGCATACTCGGTACATATTCCGTCACCCCCCTTTCTTCGGGGGCTGCGTTTCATGCCCGCAGGTACAGACGCACCGTTCGATGATCCATCAGTCTAGGACATCTTTTCTGCTGTTGGAGTGCTCCCTTTATTCCGGAGCCTACATCTTGGTATATATATTCTTCCGTTGTATATGTATTTGTGTATTCAGGGGTACGGCGGGGCCCTGTCCCGTCATATGATTCTGTTGTTTTGTTTAGAGGTCTGTAGACATAGATGTGGGTTATGTACAGTTTTGTTCGGATGCGTTGAGTAAGTTGTGTTTGGGCGGCCCATCCGCCGTGGCAGCCTTGTCGGCTGCGTGTATGTATGTTTTGCTACGCTATGTATATTATGATAGCCTTGCCAGCTTCTGTGCAGTATATGTTTGTATGCGTCAGTTTGGAGCCACGTCTGATACTGATTTATGTACGAGTCGTTTGTATGTCGAATCTGGTTAGTGAGCGCGTATGGGTGCCCAGCTCGGGCACTAGTCACGGCCTACGGGGTTGGGTCGTGACAGAAGTGGTATCAGAGCAGTTCGTCCTCGGAATGTCTACAGACCGTGTCTCGTAGAGTCTTGTTTATCGGTGTGTTGTGCACCACATCTATAAACGGAGGCTACGGGACATTTAGGATGTTATCTTTCTTTCGATCTTAGATCGTGCGATAGAGCTCATATTATCGGGATGACCCCTCCCTAACGGATTGTTATGATTTCAGCGATGCCTCCGAGGAAGGCCACAGCTGCCCAGAAGGGCAAGTTTACAGCAGCAGCTGAGACAGTCGGGCCCGGATAGCTACTAGGGCCCGTGCCTAGCTTGAGGGCGAAGATTGTGCCTCCGATGGCTAGTTCTGCTACCCTGCAAGTATCAGAGGGATTTGAAGCAGCCACAGCCGCAGGACAGGGGGCGGCTCCACCGCCAGCCCCTGAGGTTCAAGCACCCGAGCCTCCGGCTCCTCGACCCCGGGGCGGAGGATCGGGCGATGCGAGATGCGGTCCGGTTATTGACCGAATTGATGGCGGCCCGGAGTTCGCGGGCACGGATCGGGGGTGATCGTGCGGATAGATATGACGGTCGGAGAGCCCGCGATTTTCTACGCTTTGTGGCCCACGAGTTTTCGGGTCAAAGCCGCAGAGGACCCTCAGGAGTTCATCCGGCAGATGCAGCGTACACTGCGATTGATCAGTGCTTCCGAGACAGAGTCGGTTGAGATGGCATCCTATCGGTTGCACGATGTAGCGGCTAATTGGTATGAGTCTTGGATGCTGTCTAGAGGCGAGGGTGCCCCTCCAGCCGTATGGAGCGAGTTTACAGAGGCCTTCCTGACCCATTTTCTACCTCCAGAGATGAGGCGGGCCAAGGTAGACGATTCTGTTGTTGAAGCGAGAGGGCGAGGCGTCGAGAATATAGCCTGGAGTTTGATTCGCTGGCCAGATATGCGCCCGCTTATGTAGCCGATATGACTGACCGGATGCACCGGTATGTGATGGGGCTGGATGACTACTTGGTTGACAGTTGTTTGGTGATGGCGGCCCAGTCAGGGATGGATATCGCACGGGTTCAGGCACATGCCCAGGGTATGGAGGACCGACACAGAGGGCATAAGCCTGACAGGGATTACGATAGGGGCCAACCCAAGAGGGCCAGATCCGCGGGATATTCTGGGGAGTCTTGAGGTGGCGGCCTCGGCGGCGGCGGAAGCGGATATCCTCCCGGCCCGGCGCAGTACACACCCCTGGAAGCTCCCCCAGCTGGAGCCCAGATGGTGCGGGGTATTCAGGGGCAGGTCAGAGCTCTAGGGCTTCGGGCTCACAGATGGACGGAGATTCCAGCCAGTGGAGGCCACCCCTACCCCGATGTCCTCACTGTAGGGGACGCCACTTGGGGGAGTGTTATCGTGCCACGGGCGCTTGCTTTACCTGTGGCCAGCAGGGCCACTTTATGAGGGATTGTCCACTCAGGGGCGGTGCAGGGGGAGCAGCTCAACCTACCGGGTCAGTTGCCGGTTCGTCTTCCCCTTCTGTATCTATGCGCCCGATGGGGCGGGGCATACCGACCCCAGCAGGCTATGCCGGAGCCCCCAGTTCTGGCGGTCCATCGAACCGCCTATATGCGTTGACCCGTGGACAGGATCAGGAGGCGCCACCCGACGCGGGAACGGTAATCTAGACTCTTTAATTGGTTATGCTGATTGATGTATGAACTGTTTGTGATAATTGTAAAAGAAACTCCCCCGAGTGTTTATAAGATCTCGTAAGGCTAATTTAACATTCGAGGACGAATGTTCTAAAGGGGGGGGGGGGGGAGGATGTTATATCCCGTATTTTATTCATTGGGACAATCCGGTTTAACTATGATAGGTTAGAGATAAAACCATTCCGGGATACAATGTCGAGACTTTTGACCTTCGATTTCGTTTTGAGACATAACTTGTTCATGAATTTGTTGGCATGGAACAATTAGGGAAATTTGGGACCAAAAGTGGAATAATTGGAAGTTGAGAATTATTGAATTCATGTCCATGTTGGCCGTGTGGATGGTAGATGGTCCCACACATTTTGTGTGGCCAATTTAATTGGTCCAACACATGTGTGGGCCATGGACACATGTATAATTCATGAGAGGGCTTAAAAGATGACTAAGTATTCATCTTTCAACATTCCAACACTTAAAAAAAAATCAGGAGAAAGTTAAAGAACAACCACAACCATTCGGCCAAAGGAGGAAAAACCAAGTCCAAATTTAGCCATTCCAAAAATATTTCTTTGATGCAAATCCACTAATTGGAGGTCCCTAATTAACGTGGAAGTGTTGTTCGGGTCATCCAACCATTCGTTGTGTCATTCGCAAACCCTAGCCTAATTGTGAAGTTGAAGAAGAAAGGTAAGAATTAATCTTGTTTTATGTGTTATGAATGGTGTATGTATGTTGTAGTATGCTAAAATGGATGAAATTCATGAAATATAATATGTTGGAGTTGAGCCGTGTAGGGTGTGTATGGCCGTGTAGGTGTGTGTGTTGTGTTGAGATGATGAATTGATTTTATGTAGCATGTTTGGTTGTGTAGTGTGAAGAAAAGAAGGACAATCATCCACATATGTATATATGTAGTGTTGGCCGAAAATGGGCCATGTTATGTGACAAAGGATGAATTAATTCTACTTAGCGTTTTAATTGTCGTCGTTATGAATTCTATGTTGGCGATAAGAGTTTGATGACTCAAAATGATATTGTGAGTGTTGCGGGCTGATTTGGAGGCTATGGCACATTTGATGTAATTTATATATTTATGAGAATGATGTTGTTAGAATGTGAATTGTTGGTACAAATCATGATTCGGAAGTTAGAAATGTGTTATGGATGTTGTTCTCGATTTGGTTTTGAATATTGTTGATTGGGGTTCGGGTATATTGGAACATTAGTTGGATTGTTGGAAATATTGTGTGAATTGTTTATATTATTATGTTGCTAGGTTGGTTGTTGGTGTTGTTGTTGTTGATTTGGCCGAGTTAAATTCTCAGGGTTGGTCTATTTACAGGGGAGATGCTGCCCAAATTTCCGTAGAATCATGTGTTAGTTTGGAAATGAACTTCTAAACGCATATAGTAACGTTGATATTTATTGATGTTATGTAGACTTTGGGCAGCCCGAGACATAGGTTTGAGTTGGACTAGCTTGAGTTTGAGTTAGCGTTGAGAGCACTCGAGGTATGTAAAGCTTACCTTTCCTTCTTTTGGCATGTCTTAGATATGGCTAGGTTGTGATATGTTATGAACTTCGGGGGTAATTCTATTCTTAAAAATCCGAGCACGTTTACGAGTAGTATTTGCTTTTGATGTTAGCATCATTATATGGTCAAGCTATGGTTATGTACCTTTGTATGATTGATTTTCAAAAGTTGTATAACAGTTTTGTTTTCAAAAGAGTTTTGTTCTTAAATGATTCCGAAACTACGAACGACCGTAAATTTCAAGAAAAGGCTCGGATCGCTTTGATATCTTCGCAAATGGTTCTATGACGTATTATAACTATGATTTTCATGGGCGGGCCCGACTTGAGTCGACACCCCTCCGTGGGCCCCGCGACTTTCCTTATGTACTTTGACGATTTTTGAAAGGATATAATATGACTACCTTTCTGACCCCGAGTATGATTATTTATTTGTCTGTTGAGTCTGAAATAATGATTCGTATACCTATGATTCCGATACGTGTCTATGGATTCTGAAGTTCGGTCTGATATGTTCCCGAGTGATATTCTGAGGAAATTTGATTTGGCTATTATCTTGGTTTGGAAATAATAGTTCGCTTTGGTTATTCTATTGGGTTTGTAATAATGATTTGTATGCCGGTTCTGTGATATTGCCGCTGGGTATTTGGCCGCGGTATGTTATGTGATGTGATATTGCTGCTGGGTATTTGGCCGCGGTATGTTTTGTGATATTGCCGCTGGGTATTTGGCCGCGATATGTTCTGTGATATTGCCGCTGGGTATTTGGCCGCAGTATGTTATGTGATGTGATATTGCCGCTGGATTTTGACCGCGGTATGTGGTGTGATACTGAGTCCTATACACAATTTGTTTTTCTTGAGAAAAAAAAATAATATAATAAATAAACATTTTGGTATTTTTGGATATGTACTTACTTTCTGTACTTCCGTTTCGATTATGACTCAGATTTGATTACTGTATTTTTTTCTGCTTTGCATACTCAGTACATATTCCGTACTGACCCCCTTTCTTCGAGGGCTGCGTTTCATGCCCGCGGTACGGGCGCGCACCGTTCGGTGATCCGTCAGTCTAGGACATCTTTTCTATTGTTGGAGCGCTCCATTTATTCCGGAGCCTACATCTTGGTATATATATTCTTCCGTTGTATATGTATTTGTGTATTCAGGGGTACGGCGGGGCCCTGTCCCGTCGCATGATTCTGTTGTTTTGTTTAGAGGTCTGTAGACATAGATGTGGGTTATGTACAGTTTTGTTCGGATGCGTTGAGTAAGTTGTGTTTGGGCGGCCCATCCGCCGTGGCGCCTTGTCGCACTTGCGTGTATGTATGTTTTGCTACGCTATGTATATTATGATAGCTCTTGCCGCTTTTGTGTTTGAGATATGTTTGTATGCGTCAGTTTGGAGCCACGTCTGATACTGATTTATGTACGAGTCGTTTGTATGCCGAATCTGGTTAGTGAGCGCGTATGGGTGCCCAGCTCGGGCACTAGTCACGGCCTACGGGGTTGGGTCGTGATAATCATCGTGTTCATTATATCCTTCCTTAGAGAATAAACTATCATAGGATGGGACCAATGGTATCATGAGCCTTAGCAATTCTAGGAGTGAAGCCATTTGGAAGATGCTATGGAACTCATATGAAGGTATTTAGCAATGGGACCATGCCTTAATGAAAGAAGGGTTAACCTTACATACCTCGTCATGAGTTTTCTTAACTACTTAACGTTCTAGGAATGAAGTCCGTTGAAGCTTGGAAAATCTACATTTAAAAGGATTCATACCTTGGTTAAGCCTTAAAGATACTCTTAAATCCAAACTAGAACAATTCATGAGTTAACGAAAATCGGGCAAAGATTTCCCAATTTCATCGACTTCCCCCATATCACAAAACAACTCCCAAATAACCATAATAACATCGACAATATCATAATCACGTAGTCACATTCCATTAAGTCTTCCATATTCATTCTCACATTTAAATTACACTAGCAACTTCACACCAACCCTTTTCACATTTTTCATAGAACGTGTCTCATCATCATTATTACATTTTATAGCAAGATTATATCCATATCATACTAAGAATCATAACTCAAGTTAGCTTACTACTCAAAAACATCATAAAAACTACATTTAGAACTCATCTTCTACTTTCTCCTTCCACTCAAGTTGTTCAACAACTACACCTTCTTGATAACATGTAATAAGCATGAAAACTAACCTTTTATCTCATGAGAATGAGCTTTGGAGCAAGCTATCAACTTATATGAAAACCCTAGCTTCAATACCCAAAGAATTCTTGAAGTCTAATAACCCTAGCAGGATTTCTAACACATGGATATCTTGATTCTTGCCTCTTGATATTTAATCTCCCTTGGATTTTGGCTTGGATTAGTTTATGGAGTTTAAGAGAGGGTTTTTGGGATCTAATTTGGTGAAATAAAATGTCAAAATTAAGTGGTGTGAAATATATGAAGCGTAACTTAAAATCCCGTCAGGCAATTTTGCGCCCATTTTGACTAGCCGTCAAAATTCCTACGGACAGTCAAAATGGTCTGTAGAACTGCTCAGTCAAATATGGTTCACTGTAACCATTTTACGCTGGGCTGGTGCAATTTGACGGGCCGTAGAAAATTCTGAGGTCCGTCAAAATTCCTGCGGGGCGTCAAACGGTCCGTCAAAATTTTCTGCTCAGATAGTCGGTCTTGAAACACCCATAATGTTTTACTCTGATGTCACATTGACGAACGGTTTGTTGCGTTGGAAACAAGACTCGATGAACTTAAATTTGGATAAAAGAAACACACCAAAACTCCTCATATATTCTGGGAGATATACCTCCCCCAATTTGGACCAATATCCTGTCCGAAAATTTTGCCAAGTTTTCCCAAAGTTCCCACAAACTCCATTCCTTAATTTACTTGTTCTTAAATCCTTCCATAGCTTATTTCGTGGGCTTAAACCTCCATAACCATAATATGGGATAATATATAATCTCATATATCCTAAGGTAACTCCAGTTTCCACGATTAGGACAACTAACACCTAACGAATCTCAACGGACGAAACCACGAGGTGTAACATTCTCCCCCTCTTAGGAACATTCGTCCTCGAATGATAGACTCTTGGGGATTCTACAAAAATTTTGCCAGAGTTTCCCCTATAATATGGCACTACCATCCTGTCATAGCAACCCAAAATATATATCACCTCACAGGGCTACAACAACAACATCAACAACCATGGCCACACGACCAAGAAAACATTGAACAAAGCATCACATACCTGGGGGCAATGGCGTCTCTGCCTGAGTCTCCTCTGAAGGTGGAAATAAATGTGGGTACCTGAACTTCATGTCTTCTTCCGCTTCCCATGTCATTTCCTCTCTGTTATTATTTCTCCATAAGACTTTAACTGAAGCTACATCCTTGGTTCTGAGTCTCCGTACTTGCCTATCTAGAATGGCAATGGGAACTTCCTCGTAGGATAATTGCTCAGTGACTTAAATATCATCTACCGGTACCACTCTAGAAGGATCTCCAATGCACTTACGAAGCATCGATAGATGAAAAACCGGATGGACTGACTCCAAATCCGCAGGTAGGTCTAATTCATAAGCCACTTGGCCTACCTTGCGTACAATCTCATAAGGTCTAATGTACCGGGGACTAAGCTTGCCCTTTTTGCCAAATCTCATGATGCCCTTCATTGGTGACACCTTCAAGAATACCCAATCTTTCACTTGGAACTCCAAGTCTCTTCGACGATTATCAACATAGGATTTCTGATGACTCTGAGCTGTTAATAATCGATCCTGTATAAGCTTGGCTTTCTCTATAGCTTGCTGGATCAAGTCTGGCCCTATCAATTTGGTCTCTCCTACTTCGAACCACCCAATTAGAGATCTACACTTTTGCCCATATAAAGCCTCATACAGGGCTATTTGGATGCTAGAATGATAACTATTGTTGTAAGCAAATTCAATAAGTGGTAAGTGATCATCCCAACTACCTCCAAAATCTAATACATATGCCCGTAGCATATCCTCAAGAACCTGAATGGTACGTTCAGCTTGCCCATCCGTCTGTGGGTGAAATACCGTGCTAAGGCTCACCCGAGTCCCCAAACCTTCTTGGAAAGTTTCCAAAGATTGGCTATAAACTGAGTCCCTCTATCGGAGATAATAGAAACTGGAACACCGTGAAGTGAAACTGGAACACCGTGAAGTCGCACTATCTCTTTAACATAAAGCTTTGCATAATCTTCTGCTACATATATAGTTCTGACTAGTAAGAAATGAGCTGACTTCGTGAGTCTATCCACAATCACCCATATAGAATCATACTTACGTCGAGAACGGGGTAAGCCTGTAATGAAGTCCATGTTAATTACTTCCCATTTCCAAGGTGGAATTTCCATAGCTTGCAACAATCCACTCGGCTTTTGGTGCTCAATTTTCAATTGCTGACAGTTCAGACAAGGAGCTACGAATTCCGCTATATCTTTCTTCGTCCCATTCCACCAATATATAGATTTAAGATCATGATACATTTTTGTTGCTCCTGGGGGAACAGAATGACGGGAACAATGGGCTTCTTTCAATATTTGGTGGCGTAATCCTGCAACATCAGGAACACATAACCTGCCTCGGCATCGGAGAACTCCATCTCTAGAAATCTCAAATGATGACTTGTCCTTCTGATGGAGTGTATTTTTGTAATGAATTAGCATGGGATCTTCGTATTGACGCTCTTTCACTTCCACTACTAGTGACGAGACTGCTGCATTTTGAATGATAGCTCCCATACTGCCTGAGTCCACTACTCGAACTAGTAGGCTAGCTAACTGCTGGAGCTCACAAGCTATCTCTCTTTTCTCTGGCTGAACATCACATAAACTTCCCATAGATCTACGGCTAAGAGCATCAGCCATCACATTTGCTTTCCCGGAATGAAACAAGATATCAATATCATAGTCTTTCAACAATTCCAACCATCACCGTTGCTGTAAATTCAATTCTTTCTGCTTGAAGATATACTGAAGGCTCTTATGATCTGTATAAATATCAACGTGGACACCATACAAGTAATGTCTCCACATCTTCAATGCATGAATCACTGCAGCCAATTCAAGATCATAGGTCGGATAATTTTTCTCATGTTTCTATAACTACCTCAAAGCATACGCAATCACCTTACCATGTTGCATCAACACACAGCCTAACCCAATGCCTGAAGCATCAAAATAGACAACATAACCTTTCGATCCCTCTGGAAGTGTCAGGACTAGGGCATAAGTTAACCTATCATTTATGTCACACCCTTAATCCGATAGGGCGTGATGTGCACCCGACCCTTATTTAGGGCCGAGCGAACCCGCTGACTCTCGTAGTACTCAAAACCATGCTGACCCTCAAATCATGACACCAAATACATAATGAAAGTTTTTCGAAGAACAATATTATTACACCCCCAAGTTTCGGTACATTGAGATTTATTAGGAGTTAGCTAGTTAACTATAGACACCGGAGTTATTGTCGAAAGGATGCAAGATCATTGATGCTCGTTTTGCAATACAAGAGTCCGAGTTCATGTAATAGGTTATGGAAGGAAAGTTAAGGACAAGGCCATTTTCCGGTTTTGATTTAATGCGCAAGTTGCTTATAAATATTATTGGCATGGAATATTAAGGGCAAACTTGGAATTTGAAAACTATGATATTTCAAGGATTAAGTGTACATGTGGACAAGATGACTAGGCAAGCAATAAAATTGTTCATCCTTATGACTTAAGAAATTCTAGAAACTTAGAGAAAAAGAAGAAAAAAAAAATAAGGGGAACCATGTGGCCGGCCACCTTGGTGTGGGCCATGGCCACATGGTTGGCTACTACTTGAAATAAAAGATGACCAAGTCATCTCATTTCATCATCTTCATCACTTGGAAACTTCAAGAAAATTGGAGAGAAAACAACAAGGCCATTTGGCCAAGAACATGGAAATTTGAGGGTCAAGAATTGATCACCAAAAATTATTTTCTTCTAGTTTCTCTACTAATTGGAAGGTCCTCGTCGATGTGGAGTGGGTGTTAGAACAAGAAAACCGCTCGTTGTTGTGTTTCACCAAAGCTAGCCGTGGGAGAAGTTGGTGGAAAAGGTAAGATTTAATCCTCCTTACATGTTCTATGGATGATTTGAGCATGTTATAGTATATGGAAATGAATGGAATTCATGAAACTATGGATTATGGTGTTGGCCGAATAGGTGCATATGTGTAGAGGTGAAGAATCAACTTTGTTTAGCATGTTTTGGTTGTTGTTGTTGTGAATTCTATGTGATGGGAATGAAGGTATTGAATGGTTTAAACTGAAGTTGTGTTTGTTGTAAGTTGGGTCGTGTACATGTAGTATTATATAGGGATGAAGGACTAATTTTATTTAGTATGTTTGAAATGTTGTGTTGCGGATTCTATAATGAAAATGAATGTTTGATGACTCATGTTGACGTCGCAATTGTTGTGGGCTGTTTTGGAGAGTAGTGTGATGTTAATATAGGTTTTTTGTGTTCATAAGAATGATGATTGTTGGCATGCGGATTGTTGGTGTAGTTTATGAATTCGGTAGAACAATTAAATGGTTGAATAGTGAATTGACTAGTTATGGGAATTGGAAAACAGCGTGTGGGCTGTTTTATGGAATATTTTGATATGGGAAATGATATTATTGATGTTGGTATTGTTGTTGTTGTTGTTGGTTGATGAATTGAGAATTCGGGCTAGGCACCTAAACAGGGGAGATCTTTGCCGATTTTCGGTAGAATATAAAATAGTTTAAGTTGGAACTTGAGATAAGTATGTAATACGAAGACTAACATTAGTGTGAATCCTCTCGAATGTAGATTTGCGATCTCGGGCGGATAGACGTAGCCAATAGGAGGTCGAGCAGGTATGTTAAGGCTCACCCCTTCTTTTTTTGGCATGTCTTAGTTGAAAATAAGTTATGACACGAATTTCGAGGTAACTCTATTCCGGTGATCCGAGCATGTTTATGATTCTCATTGGCTTCTTGATATTTGTATTCAATATGTGGTCAAATCCTAGTCCTTATGTCATTTGTATAATCAAGTTTCAAAAGTTGCATAAAGATTTTGCTTTCAAAAGAGTGTTTCTAAACGATTCCGAAACTACGAAAGTCCGTAACTTTCACCGAAAGGCTCGGATCGCTTCGATTTGTTCGTAGAAAGTTTTGTAACATATGATGACTTGATTCTTCATAGGCGGGCTCGGAATGATTTGATATACGACTATGGTCCCTACGATACTTTGATATACTTATGAGAAATGATATGTTTCCGAGTACCGTCCGAAAGATTTTTGATATAACTATTGCCCGGATTTTCAATAACGATATGAGAATGTTGAGCTATTTACTCGTGAAGCTATTCTTCATTGACAGTCTCACCTTATAATAATCATTCCTATAAAGTGAGACGAAGCGACCACGATTAATCCATAATATGATCGGAGGCTACCGACCTTATGTCACTCCGATAGATACATGACTTTATTTGGGCTCTCATGCATGCTACTCATATGATATATGAATATGATATATGAATATGATATATGTGTATGAATATGGGGAATATGGAAAAGGGCGAGAGCGTTATATACGCGTAACCACCTGATCAGTTGGTATAATATGACATGATACCGTCCCGGACGCGGGATGCCCGAACGCGGGATATGTGGTTATGGATCGGGCTGCACGTTCCGCAGCAATATATATATATATATGGATCGGGCTGCACGTTCCGCAGCGCTAAGCATGCATGGTACCCGCCTAAAAGGCACCCAGATGTACAGGTTGCTCTTTATCCCATGATATGATATGTTCTATATTTTCGTTTTGTTACTATTCATGCTTGTATCCTTCCATATGTTGTTACTCATGCCTTACATACTCGCATATTTCGCACGACGTCCCTTCTTGGACGCCGTGTTCATGCCCGCGAGTAAACGGTAGACGCATCGATCCCTAGGGGCCCCACCCGTGAAGATATTGGAAGCGCTCCAGTTGTTCCGGAGCTTCAGTTTACCGGTACTACTTTTGTGTACATATTTGGGCATGGTGGAATCTGGCCCCGACTTGTGGATATATGTATCTTATTTAGAGGCTCGTAGACAGACATGTACAGTCAAATGTTTGTAGTCCTGCTCGCCTTTATGGATGTATAATCTTTTGGTAAAATCCATTGACACTCGTTCACGAGTATGCTATTGATGATTATGTTGAGTAAGATATGATTGTATCGTCCATATGGCCCACTCAGTAGCACGAATAAAATACATGATAAGAGGCGCTGGTAGGATACTATCTGTCACACCCTAATTTCCGATAGGGTATGATGGGCACCCGACCCTTACCTAGGGCCGAGCGAACCCGCTGACTATCGTAATACTCATAACCATAAAAGGCCCACAAAACATAACATACGCACGTAATGAAAAATTTTCAAAAACAAACATGCCTTTCGTTTTTTTGTTTTTTTTTGCAAATCAAATAAAATCTTCAATCGTATGAAAAGCGTAATATAAGGCACAACAAACACTTCGGCTTATATAGCCATCTTTTTCCAAACACATCGGTAGCGTAATGCATACAAACACACCGGCTTACATAGCCACTTACAAACAGACCCGACATATCATACACTCGACATAACGTCTCGCAAAGTCTCTACACAACATCTCGGATACCATACAAACACTCGGACACACGCGGCGGCAATATTCTAAGAAATGGAACTCGCCAATCCGGGGAACATCTTCTCGCTAGCATCACCTACTCATCGGTGGGTACTCGCGTGGCATGAAACGCAGCCCCGAAGAAAGGGGTCGCATAAATATGTCCGAGCATGTAAAGCATAGCATACATCAAACGAGGTCTTAACCGAAGTAAGAAATACGTAAAGTAAGCACAATAACCGGAATACTAAAGGCTTATATCTGAAACACAAATCGTATCCGGCCCATAACGGGACTGAGTGACATACGCAAATAATCATCATACTCATACCATACACGTCATAACCTGTCATACGAGATAACATTAACCGATGTGGGATTTGCCTAAACCAATGTGGGATTTGCCTAAACCAAGCAAGGTGGGATTTGCCTAAACCAATGTGGAATTTTGCCTCATCATTGGGTTTGCCCCACCACTGGGTTTGCCCCACCATCGGTGAACAAACTCATCATATCATCATACATCATCACATATCATATGCGGTCCATAGTGGGACCCGGCGGACAGAACGTGGTCGCCACCCTATCTGGCGCCACAACACAGCATAACACCAGAAGTTTCAAATCTCCGTATCCCCATCACACATCATAACGCCAAACACAAGATAACACCAAATATAAACGGAACCCGACCCTCCTCTAGCGAGGGGCTCGGTGAACCGTAAAACAAAGATAACACCGGAGTATATCATAGTGCGCACGATCACATACCGGCCCGGGATCCGGTGAAAGAGGTAACAACAGAACGCACGAGCAGATCGTAAGTAACCATACGCATATCAGACATCATCACAGACTCCACAGAATGATCAAAACGAACCCTCATTTTGAAAACCAAAACCATAATCAAATCAAGTTTTCTTCCAAATCTCACTCGGGAACAGTTCAAATGAAATTTTGGAAATCATATGCATAAAAATCCTCGGTATTTCACTCACGTATAAATGAGTAATCATACTCGGGGTCGAAAGATAGTCGTATTAAGCTTTTTTTTCAAAATAAGTCGTCAAAACTATACAAAAGAAAGTCGCGGGACCTACGAACGAGCGTCAACCCAATCCGGGCCCGCCTATGAAAGTTAAGGTCATTACTCGTCATGAAATCATTTGCGAAAATATCAAAGCGATCCGAGCCTTTTCTTGAAAGTTACGGTCATTCGTAGTTTTGGAATCGTTTAGGAACAAAACTCTTTTGAAAACAAAACTTTTTTTTTGAAAACAGAACTCTTTTGCAACCTTAAAAATTTAATCATACAAAAGACATAAGGATCATAATTCGACCATATTAGGCATACGAATATCAAGAAACAAATAAGAATCGTTTGCGAACTCATCGAAGCAATCCGGTTCTGTCCATGAAAGTTGTGGACATTTTTAGACATAAAATCCTCTCGGAACAAACCGTTTACACAACATTTCAAACTCACCCATATCAAAGACATACGGACCATATCCTGACCATACAAGGATGCCAATATCAAAAGCAAATATGAATCATAAACATACTCGAAACTTAAGAATGGAGTTTCCCCGAGACACAAACCATGTCATACCTTAATCCCGTCTAAGACATGCCAAAAGAAAAGAAGGGTAAGCTTCACATACCTCACTTGCTTCCTAAGCTAATCCAAACGTAAGTCTCGTCTTCTCAAAATCTACAACAACATCAATAGGCATCGAACATTAGCCATAAGCGTCGGAGAATTCAATTCCAAGCCATTACTTTATTTACAGAAATTTTGGCAGCACTTCCCCTGTAAATTCAACAACCCCGAGATTTCAACTGGGCCAAATTCATCAACAACAATACCAACAAACATTCTAACAACATCAACCATTCAAACATGATTCAATAACATTTCCAACAATCCACAAAAATATTCAAACAATCCGAATAATATGCCATAGAACCCAAAACCTTCCCAACTCAACATGAACAACCATAACATATTTCTTCCTTCCAAATTCATAATTTACACCAACAACAATTCCAACAATACCAACATTAACCATAATATTTCCAATTTCAAAATACTTCATAAACATTCCATATGGTATTTGTCCCATATTTCCATCACGTAACCATTTTATAACGATTTTACGGCCTCCCTTCTCCGTAAATAAACTAATATTAACACAAATAGAAAGAGATTCATACCTTCCCTCGATAATAATGCTATATATTTACTCCTCCACCTTGAACTTAAGCCACAAAGCCTCACTACGCAGTTTTGAAGCCGCAACTATACGCTGTCTGGACCGGAATTTGGGAATTATACCTGGTTTCGGGCTAAAAGTTGGTGGTGGAAGGTTGGGGAATTTTCTAGAATATTTAGAAAGTTTTTGGTCTGATTTTTGGCTGAAAATGAGGGGTTAAGCCCCTTTAAAAAGCTGCCCGAAGTCACTGTAGCAGTACTGCACTTTACCCACCTACCGTAGCAATCAATCGTTCATCCGCGCAAATTATTTCGAGACCTAAAACTTTTATATACCGATCTCTTTATTTGCATAACTGGATATGTCCAAAACTCCATACAATCTGTATAACTTATTCAACATCCCAAACTTTTCCTTATTCCCAATTTACCCTTAACATTCCATACCAATGAAAAGATGAATATGCAACTTGTGCATTAAAACAAAAATAAAATCAGAAATTAAAAGTCTTATCCACAACTTGTCGCAATCCAACTTAAAATATTCCAACGTGCAAAATACGGGATATAACACTATCGGGCACCCGTCACGGCCTCTGGTAGGGTCGTGACAAAAGTGGTATCAGAGCAGTTCGTCCTAGGGGTTGTCTACGAGCCGTGTCCGGTAGAGTCCTGTTTATGGATGTGAAGCGCGCCACACTTATAAACAGGAGGTTGCAGGGCATTTAGGAATAACTGACCTTCTTTGCACTCTAGATCGTGCGGTAGAGCCATGTTACCAGGATTCCTTGGTCTTCTCCTAATCGTTTGCTATGATTTCAGCAATGCTTATGAAGAGAAAAGCTACGGTGGCCCAAAGGGGCAAGGCCAAGATGGTGGCGGGGAGAAGAGTTGAACGGGAGCCACCGGTGGAGGTAGAAGAGGGCGAGTCTCATAACGAAGCCCCTCCTCAGACTTCTCATGCTCCACCAGTGTCAGCAGAGCAGGAAAAATTTTCAGCTCCAGCCCCAGTACCACTAGTTCCACCGCCGCGGCTCGGGGCCGCAGAGGGTGGCGGCCCCATTCGATTGCCGACCCACTGGTTGCCGGCCGCGCAAGCTCAGCGGCAAGGTCCGGGCCAAGGTGATAGGGCGGTGAGTGCGAGAGCCCGCGATTTTATCAGCCTGAATCCTCCAGAGTTTTATGGTTCGAAACCCAATGAGGACCCGCAGGGCTTCATAGACGAGATGCTGAGGACGCTGCAGATAATACATGCTTCGGATACGGAGTCAGTAGAGTTGGCTTCGTATAGGTTGCGGGATGTAGCCGTCCAGTGGTATAATGCTTGGATATCTTCGAGGGGAGCAAATGCACCTCCTCCAGTTTGGCAAGAGTTCACCGAAGCATTCCTGCGACATTATTTACCACCGGAGGTACGACGGGCCCGAGCTGATCAGTTCTTGAATCTTAAGCAAGGGAATATGAGCGCTCGGGAGTACAGCCTCCGATTTAATTCTTTGGCTGTATGCCCTACCATGGTAGTCGATATGGGAGACCGTGTGCATCGATTTGTGAGTGGGTTGGGGCCACATTTAGTTAAAGATAGTTTGACGGCTTCACTCCAGGATGGGATGGATATCGCTCGTATTCAGGCCCATGCCCAAAACCTGGAAGAACGCAGCCGGCAGCGGAGTGAACGTTACCCGATAGAGGGCGCAGAAAAAGGGCTAGATCTTCCGGAGCTAGCAGTGAGTATAGAGGAGGATACTGCAAACGGCAATATTCCGGTATCCAGACCAATCGGTGGCCGCCGCACCTCCTCGATTCCCGAGTAAAAGATTTGACCGTCCTCTCTATTCGAACCAGTGCCGAGTTCAAGGGCTTCGGTCCCGTCATGAGAGCTGATTCTAGTAGGGCGAGGCCACCCCTACCACGGTGTACTCGGTGTGGCAGACCACACTCTGGACAGTGTCGCGTAGATACAGGTGCCTGTTTTACTTGTGGTCAAGTTGGCCATTTGATGCGGGATTGTCCACTAAGGAATGAAAGAGACAGAGCTCAGCCCGCTGGATCGGCGATTGGTTCATCATCGTCCGTGCGCCCTCCTGGACAAGTATCCCAGACTCCGACAGGCCGTGGCCGAGGCAGAGGTGGAACACCCAGTTCAGGCGGTCCCCAGAACCGTATATACGCACTGGCGGGACGGCAAGATCGTGAATCTTCCCCAGACGTGGTCACAGGTATACTGTCACGACCCAACTCCGTAGGCCGCGACTCGTACCCTAATTGGGCACTCATACGTACCTTATCCTAAATTAGCAAAATATTAAAAATAAGCAGAAATAGTAATCTAATCCTGGGAAGCAGATATAGCGCACGAAGGCCGATAAGGCCGTTACAACACATAGACAAGTCATAATCGTACGCAACACTCACGAGCATGTACAGAACCCACACCACATGTCTACAGACCTCTACAGAACAAAAACATAATCACATGACGGGACAGGGCCCCGTCGTACCCAGAATAAATATGTACATATATAACAGAAAAGTCTATACCAAAATATGGGCTCCGGACAAAGGAGCACTTCAAGCAGATGAGCAGATAACCTAGAAATAATCAAAAATCAAGTTGTCCGTACTCGCGTGGCACGAAACGCAGCCCCCCCCCGAAGAGCGGGGGGGGTACGGAAAATGTACTGAATATGTAAAGCAGAGACTGTAATAAATAAAACTAAAATCTGAATAGAATGTGCGGAAAACAAACGAGATGCATAGATAAACAAAAATGCGTATCAGAAATCATAAGTAATGCATGCAGAAAACATATGCGTGAACCGGCCCGTATGGGACTCGTGAACGAACAGAGGCGCTCCTTCGTCCCGCGCCAAAGCACATCATACTTCGTAGTAGGGAATATCTCCGAAACAAATCATAACATACCAAGTGGCCACATCACATCACACCATCGATATCGTAATATATGTACATGGCACAACATACTTCGGACCCATGTACATGTCATACCTTGCCCCCTCACACCGAGGCACGGCGAACAATGCACGAGAAAGCGCTTGATAACAAATCCCTGCCGGGCTCAGTGAAGGAAGCATTGAGGCATCCACGAGTGGAGTAGTGAGAAACTAGTGCAATAAAAATAACACATATATTTCCAGAGACTCAATGAGGCATGTCGAGTGACGAATCAAATCAATAAAACCGGACGGAGTTATAATAAACGAAGTCTGGATGTCATAACGAATTACAAAAAAACATAAATCCCTCTGAGAGCGTTTCCAGGATCCTAAACAACTTAAAAGGCTTAACGGAGTATTCAAAACAATTTTGTAGATAATAGATGGCGGAGTAGTTAAAACGTTTCTTTTAAAGCCGTTCAAAGACAAGTCATAAGTACAAAAGGATAAAATCGGGAACAGTGGGCCCACCTCGGCCAATTGAGGTGGCGGACGTAAATTACGTATGTTAGACTTCATAACATCATTAGTAAGGGTTTTAAGGTAATCGGATTCTATTTGTACGAGTTCTAGGGATTTTAACAACATTCCTAACCATTTACAACCTTATAGGTTCAATTCTACCAAGGAAAAAGGGTTAAATTCGAACGTAGATTCCGAGGAGTAGGATTGTCCCCGAGGTCCAAAGTCAAGCCTAATACACCTAAGACGTGCCAAGGAAAGAATAGGGGTAGCTTTACATACCTTTTGCGTCTCTTACGCTCTCCAAAACTCACTTTCCGTTCCGCCAAAAATCTGCAAATGGTCACATTGACCAGCTTACTATTCATGTGACTTACAATTTCCAAACTTAGCCAATATTGTTCTATAAAAATTTGGGCAGCATCTCCCCTATACATATAGCATCCCGAGATTCAACTCGGCTCAAAATGATCAACAACAACCAAACCAACAACATCAATCCACAAAGAAAATCGCAAACTAACATGAATGGTCTTCTTTTACATAAAGCGACAACCTCCAAACTAACATCCCGTTTCCAAACCAATTTCAATATTTTCGTACTCTTTACCCATCAAGATTGTTCCAACATCATTTGGAGACATTACATATGATTTTTCACATTATTCACAAAATACACAAATTTTTCCACCGAAGCCATAGCTCGTTCAAGTCTTCCATTCTTCGACGAACATATTCATAGCAAATTGTCATCTCTCAAATTCATTAACAACAATCATAATCTACACTTAAGCAATGCATTTCCATAATCACATATCAACTATGTTAGAATGCACATACTTTCCTACAACACATATATGCAATTCTAATGCCAAACTTAATCCGTTAAACTTCCATTTACATTATAACGATCGCGACGACGCAACTAACATATTAAACAAAATAAATTCAACATAATTTCTCCTTCCACATATCACACGGCCATAGGCTAAATTCTCATTCCAACAAGTTTTTATCCACCTTTTCCTTTCCAATGCAAATTCTACAATGTCTACAAGTATAGTACAACATAAAACTTAACATAATCATGCTACATGTTAGACATACACACGGCCACCAACATGCATCCACTTCCACCATGCAAACTTCCATGTTTCTATGCTCTCAACTCATTTGCATATACTACAACACAAACAAACCTTCAAAACACAATTAGGAAGGATGAATTCTTACCTTACACTTCCAACTTCTTCACTTCCTTAAGTTGTCCAAGCAACAAAACCAAGGCTTAATCTTCCAAACCAATTACACCAAGTTGTAAAGGAGGCTTGACTTAGCAAGAAAATCACAAGATACTAATTCTTGGAACAAGATTAAAGAGCTTGGAATTTTTTTTTTTTTCTGTCCCTGTTCGGCCGAGAGCTTCTTGTAGAGAAGTTCTTCAATTTTTTTTTTTGTTTTGATCTTGCTTCTTGAATTTTCTTGAACTCTCACTCTTTTATTTAATTAAGTGGTCACATGTGAGACACATGACCACACCATGGGCTTGGCCAAGCCTCAACATGGCCGGCCACCCCCTCTACTTTGGGCCTAAGTTTTCCAATTTTTTTTCTAAGCCCAATTGATGATGAAACGTTTTTGGAAATTCACGGGACCAATTTACGAGGTTCCAACTTTGCCCTTAACCTTCCTTAATATTTCCGCGTCCATACTTCCTTAGATATCACATGTACATTAAGTAAGATCCAATCAAAGCCTTACTTCTTGCCATACCAAGTTATTTCCAATTTTCCGAATACGCGCAAAATGCGAGGTGTAACATATAATCGTCGATTCTCCTATGATGTATATGCGTTGATTGATCCGTGTTCTAACTGTCGTATACACTCCCCATGTTGCTAACCGTGTTGGGATGAAACCAAAACCAATTATACCTTTTGAGGTGGCTACACTTGTAGGAGACCCAGTACTAATCGGACGGGTATATAGGGATTGTGTGATCGCGGTTTGTGATCGTCGTACTATTGCTGATTTACATGAGTTAGAGATGCTAGATTTTGATCTCATTATGGGAATGGATTGGCTAGCCTCCTGTTACGCTAACGTTGATTGTAGAACAAAGGCAGTCCGATTCCAGTTCCCAGGGGAACCAGTATTAGAATGGAAGGGCAATACGGCGTCTCCGAGGGGTCGATTTATCTCCTACTTCAAAGCAAGAAAGATGATTGCCAAAGGCTACATTTATCATTTGGTTCGGGTTCAAGACATAGAAGCAGAACCACCAACCTTTCAATCCGTCCCTGTGGTGAATGAATTCCCAGACGTGTTCCTAGACGAGCTTCCTGGTTTACCGCCAGAGCGGGAGATTGAGTTCACTATAGATGTGCAACCAGATACTAAGCCCATATCTATTCCCCCGCCCGACCCAAACCGTAGGCCT